>NW_017295752.1:0-24812 GCF_001594075.2 Trachymyrmex cornetzi | reverse complement strand
TGAACGAAAAGCACCCATACCGAAGTTCTACACAATCGATTCCACGTGAATTACATTGGGGAATGCGCGGCCGAATTCGTTCAACGAATACGTTTCGCGAGTTCACACTCGCTTTAAATTATCTTGGCGCTAAGAGACCAACATAATTTTTATTCTCGCACGTTTTTTAATTAGCTATATTAATATTAGAAAAGAGCCTCAAAAAAAGTCTGTGTAAAATAAATTTAAGTTATGGAATTTAAGTTATTTAATATTTATAACATTATACACAAAAAAGTGTAACATGTTAGGATGCTTTAAGAATTCAATTAAGTACCAAAGAATCCAAACTGAGAGTTATAAATTGCAAGAATTATGAAAAAAATCAAATTAACTTCATAATTAAATACATAAATTAAAAAGAAACAACAAATGTAAGGTAATATACCATAGAAATAAGTTAAGAGACGTTTTTCTTAACCTGTCCAATTTGCACGTTAGAAAACTGAATAAGTGGATGAAATTCTGAAAGCCGAGAACCAAAGAGTCAAGATTGTCTATTCTGCAGTCGGAATATCCGGAATCGTTAGCGGGATCCTGGAAATTCTGAAAGGGACAATTCCAGGACGCCGGGCAGTCTTACCGAGCATGTGAAATTATGTAAGATCGCGGGTCGTTTGGAATTCGCAAGGGCGGCGCTTTTTGAATCGCGGATCCTTTCTCGGAAGGAGGTGAATCGTCGTGACTTCTATCGACCAACCGCCGATCGAACAACCGTACAATCGCGACTATTCGATCGCGACCTCCTCGCTGCTGAATTAAATTAAAAAATTGCAAGCCTTCTTCGTAATTTTTCAATTCGTTCGAAAACTCGCGATTAATGATGATAAACTTGCTATAAATAATTTAATTGTTTTGCAATACCATCTTAATTTTTCTTCATTGCGATCAATAATGCGGCATTCGCGCAAAGTAATTTTCTAAAATCGATTGGCAGCTGTGCGAAAACGTGAGGTGTTTACCGGAAGCAACTGGGAACACCGTCGCGGAACGAGCCGCAGCAGAAGCGGGATACAGAAGAGACGACGCAAGAGAAGGAAGAAGGGAGCCAATATAAAAGAAAGAGCGCGGAGGGGAAAAGGGACACCATGGACCACCCGAGAGAGAGGTTCAGGACTGGTTGGGAATCGACGGCGCACGCCGTATTCCTTCGGGGGGTCCTTATCTTATTCGCTTACTCGGGGACCATTCGGAATCAGCGAGACCTGTCCGCGGACCTTTCGCTTCCAAGCATCCTATTATCGGTACAACTATATTTTTGTCTGAGATCAATCCTAGATACACACATACAAGAGACGCTTTCTTCATGTCAGAATTTCATCATCCCTCATGAAGCTTTACCATCATTCGTGAAGCTTTGACGTTTCAAGCATTAATCAAGCGATAAATCAACTAATGCGACAAACTTTTTTTTTTTGCGAAAAAGAAAAACAAAAACGGTCCTTCCGTACCAGTTCTTCGATTCGACCGAACCGTCATCGCGATAGTTCGTAAATAACCGAGACTCATTAGCCGCGCGGAATCAATTTCGCCGAACGCCGCGGGTTTATTATCGCTCGCGGATAACACACCAAATGTTTTACGACATGTCGAATATCTTAGCCGTGCGCGCGTTGGCGCTTCGATAATCCTTTACCCTGGAATTCGGGGCCGAAGTGCATAGCCATCGAAGGAAAAAGACTCCAACGAAGGGATTTAAAAAAAAAAGGCGTGGGGAAGAAGGGAGAAAGTGGGAGACTCTCATTGTGAGAAGGGTATACGTGTACGCGAGAGACGTGAGATCCGTTGGACCCGCATGCGGACCTTATTGTGTTCCGAAAGGGCATATACAGTAGGTACCTTAATGTCGGCACGGATGAAAGCGTGGGCCCTCCTTTGTCTTTTGCTCGCGAAGCTGCCACAGCAAGTAACGTGCTCTGCGGGTAGCCCTGCACCATTCCAGGACTACCGTTCCAGCTTTCTATCTTTCTCTTTCCAATCCCCTTTCCTTCTCTCGCATATCTCGCGAATCGCGAAGAAACGTATAAAAGAGTGAACGGTAAAGAGTTTCGACACTCAATTTTAGAATCGAATTCAAAAGGTTATTTTTACCCAAACGAGGTGTCACTATTTTACACCTTAATGGACATCCAAGAGATGCGAGAGAGAGAGAGAGAGAGAGAGAAACATCTAAAAATAGAGAATTACTCTATATCGAATTAAGTTTATATCGCTGTAAAATTGCTCACATAATTATTAAATCACTATTGTTAGATGGAGTAAAATTTATATTATGTATTTCTGATGATGACGTAATTAAGAAAAAATTTATGTTAAACCAATACGTATTTAACGACAGTTATCCCCTTTAAAAGCCACCCAGATACCCAGAAAAAAACACGAGAAGGCTGATCGTACAAGAGCGAAAGAGCACGATCAGCGAGCTCCTTCTGGGAAGAGTTCTCGGCGATGGTACCACGGTTGGTACCTTCGGCATAAAAGGCGGATCCCCAACGCATTATTAATGTCAGGACGTCACAGGGCATGCAGCTGCATATTCCGTTGAAGTTGCATGCTGAGGCGCAAAGACAATTCGCGGCGACGACGACGAAGACAACGATGACGACGACGACGACGACGACGACAGGTTGCCACGGGGACACAATATATAATTCCGCGTTCGCCGATAATTATTATGACTTCCCAAGTTTCCTGCCGCACAATAGGTCTCGTCGCTGCCGGTTATTTCGAACTTATCCTTCCCATGGCCTCCTCTCCGAACCCCCCCGGATAGAGGCGAGCCTGTCTCCACGTCGTCGTCTTCTGCTGGTAATAAAGTGACATTAGCCGGCATGCGATTTCGCGATAAACTTTCGAAATTTATTCGTCCAACCCTCTCGATGTCCCTTCCCTTCCTACCAACGACGCGGCGCATCACGCTCCTCCGTTCTACGAACGATTTAAGTTTTTTGAATTCTCCAGTAAATGTTACGTCAAACTAATCGGGTGCTATGGATGGCACGTAAAACATGCAACTCGCGAGTCGCATCAGCCCGCCAAACAAAGTGGCCGCTGAATCCTCAAGTTTCGTATTTTCCTTCTATCAACACCTCTTCCTCTTGCAACGAATACGTATACATATTCCAAGTTCATACACATGTTGTCTTTTCTTTCTATTTCCCAAGCTTAGAAATGGAATATTTTTTTTAACCGCGCTGCAGTTTAGACACGTCTAGTCGATTTTGATTACGTCTCCAAATGGATTAATTGCATTTTTTTAAAGAAAGCTAAAAAACGTAAATGTCGAAATGAATCTCCGGTGAGCCAACGGCAACGGCGATATCGATTAAACCGCGACGTTAGAAAATTCTCTATTCCCTTTCGAGAACCTAATTTATGCGGCTCTCCAACGAGCTAAGTTTACAGTTTGGCGGCTAGCAGTACCACTCGACCTCCGGCAGAGCGTGACAGCGCCAGGTTTAAAGCATAAAGCAAATTATAACTGGGAAAAGCAGGATGTCGTGCAAAGCGACACACCTACGCATGTATCCCTTCTACATGTATACGAAAATCGCTATCATGACTAATTCCCATCGAGTCGCTCCATCCTGATTTACCTAATTAAGGATGCGTATCTACGAACTAACAATCAGAACGAATCGTAAACGACAGCTAATTGCCTACGTGATATTGTCAAGAACATAAATTACATTTAACGCAACGCGTAAAGTACCATTATATTTTTATTCAAACATGAGAGAGAGAGACATTTATTTCCCTTTAGAAATACAGAAATTACGATCTAAGTTCTCACAACATTATAGAAAATAAATTAAAATCACAAGTATTCAAAATCTATACTTTCTACGTCTGCAGTATATATTCATCTACTTGCTGTTTACCATAGTAAAATAAATCGATTTCAATTCTATGTCATTCGATGCCATTGTCCTGCATAATATGCATGTGACATTGTTCAACGACAATAAAAAGCGATGATATGTTCAACGAGGGAATTCTTGAATACTGGAACTGCTTTGATCGTCTCTTGGTAAAAGCATTGTTAAAGAAAAAGAACCTTTGCGTGCCTGGTAATTTTCGATTTGTGACGCGACGTCACGAGGACGAGACTCGGGGGAGGACGCGTCCATAATTCCGGAAGGCGACGACGGTTCGTGCTGTCCTTCCCGGTATTCCTGGAGATGTTCTGTCCGTCCTACGTCGTCCTCGCGGACTCTGACGTTGCTCACGCAAATTTGACGTTAACATCGCGGAACATTTAATTCATCGCTCGTGCAGCTCGAAATGGCACGCGATCGTCGAATACGTTCCAGCCTCATTGTCGCGATATGTACTTTAGCTGATGTTATAAATGATCGAAACATAGCTTGGCATCGGAGTGTACAGATATTAAATTTGGCTAACCTTTCACGGAATCCAATCGCGTAATTACGTAATATAAAACAGAAAATATTTTCCTAAAAGCGTGTCGCTATCTGAAAATAATTCCAATTTAAATAAACGAATAAATTTGAAAAGTGTATAACTTTGACTTCACAAGTCGAGGCACAATTGTCTCTCGATCGGTCGACATTCGCCTACAAGGAACGCGATATGCCACATTAAGATATAGCATTGTATACACAATAAACTACTGAGTTTGCAAACGATTCTTAAATTAGTTGCTACCTCAGAGAAAACTTTGAAGACTATAGCCACGAAAATGCGTTTTCGATGGAATAAATAGTGACATGGATCGTTGATGAGTAATAGATCTCGTGAACGACAATACGACTCCATTAGATAAGGTGGGGTTAAGATCAAGAAAACTATGTTTCAGCAAAACAGCGAACGATTTCATTAGACTTGTAATTGTATGTGTTACGAGGAACATCACTTTAAATAACACGCGCTCAATATAAAAATAACAATATAAAAATAACAATATAAAAATAACAATATAAAAATTTAAATGAAACTACAATATGTCATATTTTGATTCGCTACGTATAAAATTTTTTACAAACTCAAGCTCTAAGACTTTATATATTATAATTAAAATGCCATAGAGTTAAACCTTACGCACAATAAGACATTAGAAAAATAGGAGCAAATATTAAATATTAGAAAAAAATAGGAATGGAGATTAAAAACGTATTGTACGTTTTTTTAATAAAATGGAAAAAATATGAAAAAATTACAAATTCTTCTATAATGTATTTGAAAGTAATATCTGCAAAAAGGTTAGGAGCGATTTAGAATCTAGATAAAAAATTATTTCAATAAGAAGTAGATATAACAATACTTCAAATAATATACTAAGGCTCATAAATTTAAACAAATTAATAAATAAACAAGGAAAGGGCCACCAACCAAGCTAGGTATTTTATGTTATATATTAATTCATATATATTGTACATATAAAAACATACGTCTTCCATCTCTAACGGGTCATTCTCAATGTTTAAGATAAAAATGTTAAATTACTGAATACAATATTTCGATATAATTTCGATATATTTCGATATAAATAAATATATAATATATAATATTCCCTATAAGCATTAATTCTTTCTTACGCATCGCTCGCAGTTCTTATTTAATGGAACGAATCGGCGGCCAGTAATTCAAGTCAATGGTCAATACAAGTAAAATATATGCAATTTTTTAACAGTGTGTACCAAGTCAAATATGTAAGAGTAAATAGATATTCCTAATAATTAATAAACAAGTTTTAATAATAAAATTGAGTTTATAGTCATGCTAATATGCTCTAATTATTACTAATCTAGATTTTGGTTTAATTATAAAAATAGAAACAATTGAAGCTAAATACCTGAAAAGGCTATTATTATGTAAAATTATATGTGTTGTAACAATTATGTAATTTGATGTTTTGACAATTTTGCTGATGAGAACTCAAAGCCGTTATAACGATGTACTTGTAATGTGAACAAATGTTACAATGATATAATAAACAAAGAAAAAAAAATGTAAAATGGAAAGGGAGAAATAAATAGAGGGGGTAGGAACATTAGGAAGGGAATAACGACTGAAAGATGGGAAGATATGTATGCGATAGCGATTCCGTATCGCTCTATTTATTCAATCCCTGTGATTGTCTTTCTATGCATCACAGAAATGAATCGTTTATTATGCGATAGTCTGAAATGACAGACGGAGATCCTGTTTTTTTTATTAATGTCCTTAATTATAGATGTTCCTTAACTCTGGTTTGAAGTCGTCGAATTAATACTTATAGGGAATATTAGATATTAATTTATCGTTCATATCGAAATATTGTATTCAGTAATTTAACGTTTTTATTTTAAATATTGACCCGATAGAGAGAGAAGTTGAAACGTATGTTTTTATATGTACAATATACATGAAATTTAATATATAGCATAAAACACCTAGCTTGGCTTGTAGCCCTTTCCTTGTTTATTTATTAAGTAGACATGTTTAAAAAAAATACTTAAGATAAAATGAGAAACATTTTATTTAAGCTGTAAAATTGCTTTGTCAAATAAAAATATTGACCTTATTGAAATGTTTTACATATACAAGGAAAAAATAATTGTACTGAAGTATCTAAAAATTTAGCTAAAGATAAAGATTTGAAAATTTTGCTAGATTATCAAATAATTACATAAAACATTTAAGCTTTGATTACAAGGCTGCAAAAAGTTTTAACATTTTATCAATTACTTTGAGTGTTTTACGTAATTATTTCTATGACCCAAATAAAATTATTTTCAGATATTTGGCCAAATCTTTAGATACTTCATCAAACTCATTCTTCTCATGCATATAATATTAATTTTACTCTCTAAATCTGAATCAGTGGATAATCACTGATATCAATGCCAAGTACGCCACTGATAATGAATGAAATATGAGATCCCTAACGTAGCTTTGTTATGTAATCCAACTAACTTTGTTTTAGTGCATAAATTCAATGAATATGGTATGGTTGGAAGATTGAAATTAACGTGCAAATATCAGTATTTATATGATGCTCGGGTGAACTTCCAACGTCCGATTATTATGAATTTTGGTAGAAATACTCTAAATGACGTCAAATGAATGCCCTTGATTAGATTTTCACCGACAAGAAAGTTTAATGCCAAAAATATTTGAATAAAGTTATGGAAGTTTGTGCTTATTATGGTAAATATCAACAATAATAGAAGCAGCTCCGATGCTTTTGATCTTAACATATGTTTAGCATTGATTTAGAAAATATAGTAAATTAAAGTTCCATAATATGTAGAGGATAAGTTTGAAAAATAATGTTTTTTTTACTATATAGAACACAAATTTTCTGCTTTAAAATATATTTTTCCTATTAGCGTGCGCAAAGTTCGTACTTTGCGCACGCATTTCCGTGCGCAAAGTAGCCTATTACAGTGGTTGTGGATCATCTGTTGCGACTTGGGGCGCGAGCATGCGCGTTCGGTGGCGCCGTGGACGGTGCGACAACGTACTTGTACTTTAGTGACAGGCAAGATGGCCGAACAAAACGATTCAAATAATGAAAATGTGTCCGAGAATGTTCCTCCTGAAATGCTTGTTGCAGCAAAGGAAATTGCCTTAAATTCGTTACCAATTATATCAAAGCAAAAGTATACAGCTGTATATAATGAGTTCAAAAAATGGCGCAGTACAAGGAATACAAAATTATATAAATACTCTAGGAATTCAACAATATTTTTGTAAAGTTATCTTGAGATGCAGACATTAATTGTTCAGTAAATAAATAAAATTTATTTGTTATAAACTAATAGTGAATCTCAATGAAATTTTGCATAAGTCATGTTTAGTACTTAATATATTTATTTATAACATTTAGATTTTTCTTATTATTTTAACACTTTTTGTTTATAACAATAAAACTAATAACAAATAAAATAAATAATCTATAAAAATGTATTGCTCAATAAAACCAGAATGTTATGAACACAACTTTCACATGTATGTAGTTTGTTTAAAGCATAAATATTAATATATGTGTTTTATGCCCTTACAACCTCCTTAAGGGGCGCACGACTTCCATAATTGTACTGTTGCACGTGGGTTTTGACTTTCCACATGAAGCGACTTTCATCCTACTCCCCTCTCTGCCAAAGGGGCGTACTTTCATAATTGTACTGTTGCATATAGGTTTAACAATAAATATTTTTCTTCTATATACGCATCCTCTCCATTCAACTTCTATATAAACTGCGATAAACATGTAGTATACTGAAAATAAGAAGCACAAACTTCCATAACTTCATTGAAACATTTTTGGCATTAAACATTTTTGTCGGTGAAAATCCATTCAAGGGCATTCATTTGACGTCATTTGGAGTATTTCTGCCAAAATTCATGACAATCGGGTGTTGGACGTTTTCGGAAGTTTATCCTGATGCTCAAACGTTCTTCCTTTTTTAGTTGAACTTCACTGGGTAATTAGTGACTATCCACTGATTTAGATTTAGAGAGTATATGGAAAATATAAATTTTTTAAATTCCGGTCACTCTTTTACAGACTATACACCTAATATATTCTTAAATGTGACGCATACTAAAAAAATACAATTAAAATATAAGATATTTTTTTAACAAAAGATACATATTTGTATGCCTTATTTATACCGTATTATTGTATATCACATTTTTTTAAGATCTCTATTCTTGATTTCTTTATTTCTAATATTATTTTATTTTATTTCCATTCCCCTAATATTTTTTCTATTGTACGCACTGCTTTGTGTAAAATGCTGTACAGGTCATATTATTGGCGGCATTTGTTCAAAAGCGTAGATGCCAATATCTTATCGCTATAGGTAGATAGAATAATGTACAAAGCGACCATCGGACGCCCGACATTGAACGAAAATATATTCTCGGCGCATTATACTAACGAAAGACGATTATGCTCGGCCGCTGTTTTTCGTAGACTGGTACGACCGAGGACGGTACGAGACACCGCGCATTGCAAAGGCAAATCTAATTGTTTAGAAATTGCACGGATCGCGAACAATTAGCTGCATGCACGCGTGCAGAGTCGAAATTACCAGCGACTCCGTGATCGTAAGGATTATTACGGCGGTGCACATAAACGGTTGAATAATTTAAATTAATATCATAGCTAAGAAACCGCTAACGATTGAAATGACTTTCTTGGTGAGGAAACGAGGGTCTGCGCCTTCTTTCCACCTACAGCTAAATATACTCAAAATCTCCCATTCGGCGCAATAACGTGGTGATTATACGTGAGCATTGAACGCGTAATATTTATGATCCGCAATTAACTTTTATAAGCTCCTTTTCGTTAAAAAAAAATTCACATAAATTAAACGTTTGCAAAGCAATTTTTAATTTCGGCCGCATTAACGAGTTAACCGCAAAGTATCGCGGTGGATAAATCTGCCATTTAAAGCAAGAATGCTCTTTCAATAAACGTCACGTCTACCCGCAAAGAACCTTGTACTAATTATATGGAAAATTGGGGCCTCGGCGAAATGAGTTCGTTTTCACGTATGTTGTAGCTTAACTTATAACGTGATAAACGAAAACTGTAATAAATACAAGCCTCAGTAATGAATAATTCTTAACTTGTAGTGTAATTCTATTATAACTCAAGACCTATCCGTTATCGAACTTTCTGTCTCTATTACATCTTTTATTAATCATATTATATAAACATTAAGCAACACTGAAAAAACATTTACTAAATCTTAATACAAATTTTTTTTTTAACAGTACTAACTTAATATTTACTTACAGTAAATATTTATTCCATAAAAATGCGATAATTAATGGTTCTTGTATCAAATAAATAATATTTACATTTAGTAAATATTCAGCTAGTATTATTTAAACAAATATTTATTAAAATTTAATACATTTTTCTCCAACAATAAACAAAACAGTGTACAATAAACATGAAAACAAACTCATTTCACCGAGACCTAATTTTCTACATATAATTAATGCGGAGTCTCTTACTTATAAAGTAAGTACATAGAATTTTTCAAATCGATTTGTTATATTAAAAAAAAGATGTAATAATGACATTAGTATGAAATAAAGATTGCGATTAAGCTAACGATTCGACGAACGTAACAAATCGCATAACATTGCGTCGAGAAATTATCCGAAAAACTTGTAAAGTTTTGACGAGATAAGTAAGTAAAACGTCGACAAACTTCAGTGGAAACTTTAATAAGAATGGTGATTTACCGCGAGACAAAGGAAAGACAAGTGCGATGGGTGATGATGGCTCCATCTCCCCAATTTTCCAAATTTGTGCGACAGTCAAAAATTCAATGAGGACGGTGAGCGGGCATGTGTACACGTGTTATAGAGAGGCAAAAGTCGCTAGAATGGTTGACATTAACGACCGACCGTCACGAGACGCCACACGACGACGAAACGAGATTTTCGCGAAGCTCCTCGATAAATCTTGGGGACAGACATAATCGCGGCCGCGGAAAACGCTGCACGAGCACGATTGGTAGGGAATTAATGAATATCATATGATGGATCGCGCGGGAGCATGCATCATACAACTCTTTATGCGGGCACGTGGATTTTTAACATAATTTGGTGTGCAAACTAATTTATTTAATTTATTGTGTAATTAAGAATCCGCATCTCATAATCATCTAATTATGAAACGC
Organism: Trachymyrmex cornetzi; assembly: GCF_001594075.2. Taxonomy (NCBI): domain Eukaryota; kingdom Metazoa; phylum Arthropoda; class Insecta; order Hymenoptera; family Formicidae; genus Trachymyrmex; species Trachymyrmex cornetzi. The sequence goes on along the minus strand of NW_017295752.1, from coordinate 14,121 downwards.
AATAATGTTGTTAATGGTTAGAAAAATTACGCAACAATTTTGATAATGCAATAATATAAATTCTAATGTTTTTGTTTTAATTCTTAATTGATATACATTTAATATATAATAATATTCTTGTTCTAAACTCACCACTGTATTGCTCTTGCCATGCCAAAGCTGCACAGAGAAGCGCCAGAGTCTTACCGCTGCCAGTAGGGCTTTCCAAGAGACAATTTTGCTCCTTAGTACATCCTAGAATAAGCTGCACACACAATTTTCAACATAATTAATGATCCATTTATAATGTGATCTTTATATTTTTACTCCTTCCACTTGCAATCTGATTTTCTTTTGTCAAGCTCAAATTTTTTTTATTGTTTCAAACTTTCAAAAAATGTGGAAAAATTCAGCATTATTTTTCAACATCTTTATTACATTAATAAATAATTGTTTTAACTCATTTAATAGTAAAATTTGAACAAAAATTATGGTGGAAATTTGAGTGAAGTTTCACTTGTGATAAAAAAAAAACTTAGATTGCAGACAGAAGGCTAATAAAACTATTATGAAAGAACAATGACATCGACTTAACTATATAATCATAGTACAACTATATAATCATACTCACACTATTCATCACTGCTATTTGACATGGATATGGCTTAACAGGAAGTTTGACTCTGGTTCCAGCAATCATTATATTATGTTGTAGTCCAACTTGAGGTGGTGAAGCGTCTTTCTTGGGAAAATCAAAATTTATGAACTCATCGTCACTGTAGCTTGAATTTGAACTTTTTGAATTATTTCTCATTAGCTTTTGTTTTTTGTTAGGTGCCTCTATCATCTTTCTTTTCGGAGTTCTACATTCATATGAAGTACTACATTCAGGAAATATGCTCAGTGGATCAAAAATTGGTTTATTCCAATTAAACATTGATTGGCTCTTAGAAGTATTATTATCAGGAACATTATCAACAATAATATCTCCGTCACTATCAAAATCATCTGATATATCATGTTTCAAATTATACTTGGAAGCATCTGTCGCACTATTCAGAATGTTAGTTGTTCCACTTACATTTGTATATTCCTCTGTACTTTTCCACATATTCGATGATAAATCAACGCTATCATCGTCTGATATCTCTATTAGATCAATGTGTTTATTTTGTAGCCTATTGCTATTGTTCCTTTTCAAAGACAGCCTCGATTGCCCCTTCATGCTAAAAGAATATAAAACCGATTAAATAAACGAACAAAACTAGAAGCTTTTGTCGAGCATATCTAGCAACGCGAAAAGTCTTCAAAAGATAAATCTAAGCGTCAGTCGAGGTAGGTTTATCACACCACGCTTATGCTTAGATCACCAAGCTAACCTATAAAACATTTGTCTCGTGACACATGGATAGTGCCTACCTTGATACTCCAAGCCACTCGTCAATCTTGGCTTTGAGAAACGCGCATATAAACGATCCTATCACAGTAATGATGATGCAAATCACGATCATCAATCAACACCTGTAGAACGTAACGCATGCGGCCTTGCCGTAAACACGGCACGTATGCTTTATTGCTTTCCCGCCGTATGCTTCCTAACCTCGCAGATACTCGTTCGCTTCTTCGTCTCCAAATCGATCTTTTATATCGAGTTTCCTTTCATTACTATTTATCGCATTAATTACTTTGTGCGATGACTACTCGGAAGCAAACATTTCGTGTCGTAAAACTCCATTGCACTACGAAACGAACAAATGATCAAAACATTACAATCCCGACAGCTAGGCCACGTGACTTGTTTAAACGTGCGTTCATACAGTATACTTAAGACTGCGGTCAGGGCCGGCCGGTTTTATGCCCGTTTCTACCATGCAGTTTAACTTTAATCTCGGTTCAACTAATTCTCCATCTTTTTCTAGTTTTAAGAATAAGAAAAAGGTGAAGAGTAAGTTGAACCAAGATTAAAGTTAATCCACATTGGTAGAAACGGAGATTAGGGACATGCACCGCGCTTTTATCAGCCCCGTGTGGCAAAGTTCCTTAATAAAGCAATTAATGTTAAATAATTATTGACAATATAAGTTTTTAAAATTATAATCAGTAAATTATAGTATATTTTATTTGCATATATTTGATTACTTAGGCCCAGTTTCACGACTGACGGTTAACTCTTAATCGAAGTTCAACTTATTCATTATCTCTTTTCAATTCTAGAATTGGAAAAAGATGAGAAATAAGTTGAACCTCGGTTAAGAGTTAACCGTGAGTTGTGAAACTAGGCTTTATTACACATTTCATTACTGGTAATATAATATTGTAATGTATTTATTATATTAATTAAAAAATGTTTTTGTGAGGCTGGATTTAATCGCGAATTGACTTCTCACTTAGTAATGACATCTCTCTGTAGTAACATCATTTTGTAAAATATCGTTAATCTGAATCCATTGAAATATTTCTAACATGTACGGTTTGTTTTATTCGGTAAAATATACAACAGGCGATTTAGAAAATTTCAAACATCGACAATAATTTAACGATGATCTGACGACTTGAATATTCTAGACAACTTAATTTTTCAACATTATGGATTGTTATCAACATATTCAATTACACTGAAGAGTATCAGGGCTGAAACGTTCGTCTGTATTTAATTAATAATATAAATTTACACGAATAACTTGTGTCGGCTCACATTGGTTTATCCTTTGTTTCATAATATTATTTAAATTGCTAGTCAATTTAATTGTGATATTATTACTCTGGTTTTGTTAATAAGTGCGTTTTAAGGGTATCCTAAAGAGGTTGCGTGAGATATAAGTATGGTAGTATATAAAGACATGTCGATGCGCTAGAAAAACAGCCACCTCTGGTGCGAGCTCACTTTAAGATCCCCTTAAGACCAAAAATATTTCGGTACGCGTTTGCAGAATTGGATATGTATATAAATTCACAACGAAAATCTAAGCACAATTGTAAGATCCAGCTCAATCGCATAAAAGCCTTTTTACGTTTATTAGTTGTGTATACCACACATGCAGTCTTGAAGACACTTTTATGTTTAAAATATGTTTAAACTGTTATTATTATTCTTATTAAAAAATGTGTTTTTATCTTGGTTGTAATAATTTTTCTTTGAATTCCAAGAATCAGCCCCGCATTCTTTTTTGCGCCGGCCGGGGCCCCGCGTTAACTAGAACTGATCCTGACTGCTCCGCTTGCTTCTTCCAAAGCTGTGTTCAAATTTACTGCCAACACTGAAAATGCTATAGTTTACGTTATGTGCACTATCAATTTTCAGTACTGGTAGTCAATTTTGGAACACAACTCAAATGTCCTGAACGCAACGCTCCAAACGCTACGCTTCGATTGTTCCATTACTATTCTGAATGCTACAATTGCTACTTGAACGCTCCAGCCAATTCATCTCTCGAAGTGAGGCAGTTGGAGCAAAGCAGGAGCAAAAACAATGACGTATTGATGACGTAATCAGAGTTGCTGAAAGCGTTCCGAAACGTCAAATGGACCAGTCATGTTAGTGCTACGAATGCTCTCTCTATAGGGTTTGAAGCGTTAAGTGGACGTGAGCCTCTCTCTTGCGCGTCATTTCATAAATATTTACTTGACGTCGTACAAAAATGTTTAAATAGCATCAGACAGTGCTTTAATAATATTTACGATACGCTTGTTGTGCACGGTTCGTCTTCTCATTTAAAAGTTTTTGTGTTTTACCTGGAATAGTTGTAAATATATATGTACAGATATGTATACATATATGTATAATATACTTGAAATTATCGCCCAATTTCTACGCAACGAATGATTTTGCTGAAGTATCTAAAAATTTCGGTACAAACTTGAAAAGAATTTTATTAGACCATCAAAATAATCATGTAGAAAACTCAAGCATGATGAGCAATATTGTAAAAAGTTTTAACTTTACAACAATCAGTTTGACCGTCTTACGTAATCATTTTAATAGTCTAACGAAATAATTTTCACATCTATATCTAAATTTTTTAATCAGCAAAAGTGTTTTTTTTTTCATATATGAGAGTGTCAAGAAAAAATTGAGTTCTCCTGGACATTTAGGAAGCTTTCCAGCAAGGGACATAGGCGATACAAAATGACACAGTGTTTAACACAATGCTTTCCAACAACGACACAACACGACACAGGTTTACACAGTCAAAAAGGGTGCTTTTCAGTACATCAAGCGTATACAAGCGACATGATGTACGATTTCGTGTTTTTCACCTATTACACAAGTCAATACAATCGTACACAACTAAAATGCTGTGTCGTCATTTTATATTAGTACTTCATGATACCAAATTTTTACATTTCATTATCATTATTTTTCTAGAAGTAATATTTCAATAAGAAGTTTCAAGATTATATTTGATATTTTTATATGCATGTATAAAACCTTTTCCTTTATTTCACTATGATGGTGAAGTAAAAAATCCAAGCAACGTTTCAGCTTCAAATCGACACTGTGTTGCTAGAATTAAGGCTTGTGTGTTAAATACATGGCTATTCATTATCAATCATTTAGAAAAAATAAAAGATTTCAGAGTGTTGAAAAAATTTAACAATTCTTTTAAACAACAAGTTACTTTATACTTTACTTTAGTATATTACTCTGTATTAATTGCACCTAGCTGGAAAGCTTCCTTAATCGCTGAAAGATTCGAAAAGATATCCGGAGCCGAGGCGGGATATATTTTCAAAAACATTAAATTTCGATTGACATGTCTCTCGAGTTTCGAATACTGGAGACCTAGTTAAAGCCGACGACGCCGACTGGAATCAAGACTGATGGCAGACGTGCGCGCAGAATACAGAAGGCTGTCGTTGCCCTTGGAGTAGCTCTAACTTTGCCGACGTGAATCCTTATCAAATCGTATCCGAAATTCCCACGCGCGCGCTCACGCATATCGGGAGCGTGAACCGGGTATCAGGAGGCTCCGTCACGTATGCGCCAGACATGAAATTGCTTGCTCGTACCTCACTTTCAGCTTTTCAGCTCACGTGCCGTACCAAACAGTTGCATTGGCTTCTTGCACTTTCACACAGTTATGATGGAGATCTTAACGATCGCGCCGACATAAGATGAAGCATATTCGTCGAGAAAACGCAGCATTCTCAGCGTGCTTCCTCCGTCGTTAACGAGATACCTCAAGATACTTTTCTCACGTTCTGCAAACGTACATGTAAACCAGGTAAACATAATTCGATAAGTTGGTATTACATTTGTCGTGCGACATGCTAAAATATTATTTAGATATTTGCCTGTCAAATAAAAAAGTAACGATTTTATTGTAAAGAACAATTATAATATAAATCTTTGTACCCCGACTTGACACTTATTACAAAGTTGATGAATTTCAGCACCTTGGCGTCTTAGATCGGCGACATTTATGTATTCTCTTTTTCTCATGCTAATCTCAATCTCTTATAACTTATTACTTTTATCAATTTTTTGTAAATTTCGATAACAATGACAATCTTAAACCTTTATTTTATTTTCATATTTCTCCTGAATATAGTAATATTATATTATTCTTAAGGCCACAGCACAGACTCTTGACTAATTAATTTGTCTAACTGACTAGTCATTATTGCGATAAAATATTTTACTTCAATAAATATTCTTATATTTTTGTACATAAAATATTTTTTATTCAATAAATATATTTATTAGTATTTAATTAAGTATTTAAATTAAATAATTGTGGATATGTATGCTACTATATACAATCTTTCTTACAAATAATTCAATAAAAAATAAATAATTTTACTCACCAGTTACGTTCTACCAATACTCTCTCCACCCAAAAAATGTTCCGTATCAGTTTCATCCTGGAAATAATGAAAACCTGAAAAGAACATTTTACTATATACATATATATGTATATACACTACATATATATGTATATACTATTGTATATACTATCGTATATATGTAATACAATCTAATTTTATACAATTTATAATTTATTCATGCACAAATTTTGTGAAGCAGTCACAACATGAATTATAATATAAATACTCGTATTAATGTATTGTAATAATATAAATTATATAAAATAATATAATATAAATAATATAATAATATAATATAATATAATTATTATTTATAAGAAGAAAAGAAGGAAGAAGAAGCTGTGATCATCAAAGAAGAAAGTAATGATTATTACTACCAATTATCACCAACTAATACAATTAATTATTATTATTATTATTTATTGTGTATAGAGACATTACAAAACATACACAAATGGTGAAGCATCAGCAGAACTGCTGTTACTAAGCCTCTCAGAAATTCGTGCACATTTTTTTATAAATCTCTTGACCACATAATCATTCTCTTTCTTTCTTTTTCTACTTTTATACACGTAGTTTTCTGTAGATCAAAAAAGTATAAAATTGTAATGACTATGGTACATTTATAAAATAATATACACGAGTTAAAAAACAACATAATAGTCTCTGAGGGACATCTCCTCGGAGAAGTCCGTAGGACGTAGACATCTCTTGGACAACTGAGTTGTATGGGATTTTTACATGCAAATTTTCCGATTTTTATTTTCGTCAGGGATGCATGCGATATAATCATGATTTAAATGCTCAATGTGCTATTGAAGACGCAACTAATACAAAAATGCGTCATCCTGATAGAAATATATGCAATTTTCCTAAACACATATCCAGTCACTATCTATAATATTCTCATTAGTTGTGCCAATACTGAGCAGGAAATGGACAAAAACTTGATAAAATTTTATTCAGTGACTGAAGCAATTTTTCTGGTAATAATTTGTGCAATTTGCGTAGATACTACCCAGTTATTGTCTAGTATTAATAGATTAAATTATTAGTTAAAATAATGCATAAAAACTGGACAAAAACTGAGTAAAGTTTCATTGAGTTTATTGTACAACATTTGGGCTGATTCTTTCTAAGATATTATAATGTATTAATTCAGTTATCAAAAAATTTCATATTATAATTATTTTTATATATATATAAATTTCTATTATACAATATTTTTTGTTTCCTTTTAAATACAAATAAGAAGATAATGTCGATTTGATCATTTTTTGATCAAAATGGATCTTGGTGCTTTATTAGTAATATTCATATTACAGTATGAATATATTTTTCAAATACAATATAAAGATTAGAAAGGACATAAGAGTCAGCTACAGTAATCATACAATATTACGAATTAATACGTAAAATATATTATACTCTGTCAATTAAATGTAAATAATAATTATTTCATGTTTCGGCTTCCCGATTGAGCCACCTTCAGATATTCAATTTATACTACTGCATTATAAATCGAATATCTAAAGATGGCTCAATCGGAAAATCGAAGCATGTAATAATTATTATTTATATTTAATTCATAGAGCATAATATATTTTATGCATTAATAATTTGTAACATTGTAGCTAACTCTTATATCCTCTTTCTAATCGTTATATTGTATTTGACATTGAGAGTCCTTTGTGCTTATTTAATTTTATTTTTATATTTTTCAATTCTTAAGATTGTGCGCTGATCATCCGTTGGACTTGAAACTCAATCTGAACTGATATAATAATCTACCAATTAAATCATTAGATCATCGATTCAATCACGATTCTATTCGTATCTTAAAATTTGTAAATAAATTATTTATTGCGAAAAATATTACCTCAGCTAAGAGTGGAATCTAAATCTTCCGATCTCCGATCGAGCGCTTTCACCATTTAACCACCGAGGCATGTGACGTAAAGTCTTACTAATAAAGCATCAAGATCCGCTTTGACCGAAAAGCATTATCTTATTTGTGTTCAAAATCTTTCGGTCTATTTTACTTTATATTGTTTATATTCCTTATAAACATTTAATCTTTTTATTTCTCCATTACTTTACACACATAGTATTTAGAGATGTCAACGTCTGAAGACTCAACATTTGAAAAATCTAAAATTGAAGACAAAAAGAAAAGAAAGATTTTAAAGGAAAGAAATGTTTCATTTGTGACAAATAATAATAATGTAATCTTCGCCCTGGTTTTGGAGTTTTTATTTGTGACAAACCTATCTGTATCAGAGAAGAAGCAGAAAAAGCAAAAGCTATTGTTTGATAATTCCGTAAAGACAAATAAATTAGAAAGGACATCTATTTCAAAGAATTAAGGTAATTTTTTTAATTTTTAAAAAGACAACATGAGACAAATATTTTTCTCTTATACAAATTTTTTATTTATTAATTTTTTAATTTATTAATTCTTAGAGTCTATGTTAAAAGGGATAATAAAAGACATAAAAGTGCCTACTAATATAAATATCTACACGAAGAATGATCAACAGATTTTATATCACATTTCTAATGACATTCAAAAACAAGAGTTACTCGATTCATCTACATATGCAGAATGTACTGAAGAAAATTATGGTATATTTCAATATAAAATTGTAAATTTCTTTGAAAGATTTTATTCACATTGTTAAGAAGTTATTTCAGAAAATGAGACAGAATGTCTGACGTTGAACAGAACCAAAATAACTCGCAATTAGAGAAAACTTCACCTAAAACAAAAAATAATTCACAAAACCTAATCATTTAGGTGAGTTTATGTCGTCTCGAAATAAAAGAATTTTGTCGCTAAATAAATCAAGTAAACTAAATAAAAAATAAAACAGACAAATTTTATATAGATATAATTTTATTTTAAAGTAAATTATTTATAAACATTTTTGTTTTAATATTATATATTTTATATAATATTAAAATCTCGTACGGAATTCATTATCCAAGAGATCTGGATTCGTTTTCAGCCTAGGTAATATTTTTCACAATAAGAATTATTTATAAATTTTAATATGTCACTCAACATTATTAAGATCGTTCTAAGATGCGAAAAAGCACCAAATTGTTAAATTGCTAGTCAATTTAATTCATGATATTATTGCGATGGTTTAATAGAGTTAGCGTTTCAAGACCGAAAAATTATTTCGGCGCGCGTTTCAAAGGACTACATATGTAGTATATAAATTTACACGAAATCATAAAAACATTTAAGATCCAGCTAAACCGTTTAAGGCATTGATTTCTAGAATTTTACCACATATACGGTCCTATATGATATTATATTGTTTGTATATTTTATTTATAATAAGTAAATGAATAATTGATAACAATATGTGACAATAATAGCTGCAGTAAATAATATTTCCATATAAAAAATTATAATAATATTAATTTTTCTCGAAAGAAGACTTTAGCAAGATAAAATTTAATTTAGAAATTCTATAGTGTAACAGATACGCTAAGAGTCACGTAATATTTTCATGATTGAATGGGGTGAAAATCGTATTCTATCTTTTTACTAATAAACGATAAAGATAGAATGACATAACAGTCAACACTATTATGTCATTCTATTTTTATCGATCGATTAGACGTAAAACAAGGGTAGAATATCATTTTCACCTCAACCAGCAAATATTATAATCACATGTGACCCTTGGTGTACCTCTATTATACTATAGAGTCTCTACTCTATATATATTATGCAACCACATTTAAATAAGAAATGCGAATAAAATTAATCAAATGTTTCTTTATGCAATTGGTGAAAAAATGTAAATACATATTCATAATTTCTAATTCTACAAGCACTAGCTACAGACATGGCAGATATTAAGAGCGATTTGAAATTGATTAAAAAAACAAGTATCCAAAATTTGCGGATTGATGCAAATAAAGGAAACTCCAGTTTGTAATTCTGATACATTTTTGGGGCAAATCATATTTGCCAATTATCAATCTTGCAGAATTTATGAAATTTGATGAAAAATTGAAAAATGATAAGCTACGAGTGGATGTGGTAAGTAAAATGTAAGTATTTATTTATTTGTTTTGAATTATACATATTATTCTAATAAAAACATTTTAACATTTAGAATGATACTCTTAAATTGTTTCCAGAATTGCGTACTCAAAATTTGTTTAGATAAAAATGAAGTTATTACTAAATCATTAGTGAATATGTTAAAAAAATTTATAACAGCTCAAATAGCAATGAAATTCACAAGTTCTAAAAAAGTTAATAAGTTTCTTATGTGTAGTACGGCCTTTTTTAATTATATGAAAGATGATATCTTTATATTTTTCCTTTATATATATTATAAACTATATTGCATTTAATTTATCATAATTTCTTTATATCGACTTTCTTTTTCATGTTATAGATGTGATACTACTTAACAGAAGTATTGCAGAGGAATCTGTATCGGAAAAGGAGATTTTAAGTTTCTTAGGAAAAGTATTATCAAATGCTCGAGAGAGAGAGATTGGGATGGAAGAAAATAAGCTAAAAATATCATAACTGCAACATCACCTATTCAGAATTCAACATGTAGTACATCAGCACGGACATTGTTCTTTTGTCAATGAGGACAACCAAATAGAGTTTGTCCATCAATTCCGATGAGGATGATGAATTGAGTGACTCAAATATCCCTAATAACACACTTTATCCAGGATATATCCTGAGGATGTCTTTAGGATGTTCAAAGGACATTCAGGAGGTCTGTGTTGTTAGGGTATTATGTGATTCTTTTATATTATTATATTATTAGCACATATGTATGTAATTTAATTATATATGTAAAATAACTAAAATTTTTTTAAATAAAATTTTTTGAAGAAAGATGTAAAAGAGTTTTCATAATATATGCAATCCAAATATAAGAATAAATTTTAAGGTTACAAGAGTCATAGAGTGCAGGAAATCTTTGATATAATATATATTATGCTATTTTTAGTACAAAATATATTATGCACAAAAGATTTCCTGCGCTATGACTCTCATAACCTTAAAATTTTACAATTAACAAGCATACACAAAATATAAAATATTATTAGGGCAAAACTGTTCATTCCATGAGCAGTTGGCTTGTTTATTAATCAATTTAATATCCATTATTTATGTTTCTATTCAGTAACTGGATTCAGATCAGATTTTACGCAACTTTTGTTTGCAGTAACTGCAAGTAAAGCGTTACATCTTGATTGGAATCCTAAGTAGTTTTCCTTCTCAGTTACTAGACAGAAGTTGGGGAATAATTATTCAGTAATAACTAAAAAAATGCATGAAATTTCTATCAGGCAATTGCGTTTCGATCTCCTCAAGATTAGAGATGCGTTTCGACTTCCGAGTTACGCATGAAGCGCATGATGCAACATTTGTCTTTGTTGTTAATTAATAAAGGATAAAACGATACATCATGCGCTTCATGCATAATTCGACAGTCTCGACACGCACCCAACGTAGACTACTATTTTCGCATACTTACCTACAGTATCGAAATTTGTACATACATACACACCGAACTACAAGCCAAAATCTCGTTCAGAACAGAATTCCAATTACGATCGGCGAAACAACGTCTACTGCAGTCTATCGCGAATATCCGCGATAATCGACATATTCTGGTGATCGAACCTCACACTGGTTAACATCCCGATAAAAATTCGCGATCATCGTACACTTTTAACGAGTAAAATCTACGATCGATCGCGGAGCGAACGCTCTCACCACATTTTCGAAGCGCTGATGAAACTGTCATGGTGGCCGAACAGCCGTTCTACGCACTGCACGTTTGGCAAAACTATCCGCCAGATACATCTAGAGCGGCGGTCTTTTAAAAATCTCTCCGAATCGAACGTTTGAAAGCCTCGAATAGCTTCTTTTTATCATGCATGTGCGTTCGTGTCACATAAGTAACATATAAAATCACCATAAAAGAGGTACTCTCTCCCAGCCAGAAATGATAATGGAATCGACATCGAATCGACGTCGATTTGATACTTTCGACGTCGAATCGACATCGATTCGATGTCGATTCCATTATCATTTCTGACTAGACTGTATCCTCTAAATTTGTTTACATTATTCAAAAGCTCCAAAAAGTTTGCTCTTAAAAAAAGATAAATTATATTCGGACGTTGAAAAGAAAGAAAATGAAGATACTGAGTGCAAAAAGTGCAAGCAGCGCGAACAGATCTAAATACAAGGAGTCCTACATGTTTCTCAAAATTGTTTGAAAATTAATAAAATGTTCAAATATACATATATCTATACAGTGATGGGAGAAACTATAGAAATCAAAGCCTTTACACGGTCTAGCTGGATCTTAATGCTTGTATGATTCTTATGTGAATTTATATACTACGTATGTAGTCCCACAGAAACGCGCGCCGAAAAATTTCCGGTCTTGAAACGCTAACTCTACTAAACTACCGCAGTAATATCACGAGTTAAAATTGACTAGCAATTTTTAACTATTTTTTGATGCTTATTCGCATCTTTTAAACGATCTTAATAATGATGAATAACATATTAAAAACTGTAAATAATTAATTCTTATTGCGAAAAATATTACCTCGGCCGGGAGTCGAACCCGGATCTCTTGCAATCCGTGCGAGCGTCCTGAGCCTTTAGAGGCTCGTGTAAAGGCTTTGATTTCTATAGTTTGTGTTATCACATGTACGGTCCTATAATATATTATATTATTGATGGGAGAAAGTTCGGCAACGGTCAAATATCTTGGAAAATAATGCTTATGGAAAAAAATGTTCAATACAAAAGTTTTAGTATATCAAGTGGTCTATTATATGGTTATGTTGAAATGACCTTCATGTGACCTTGAAGAACACCGTGAAGGTCAACTTTGAAATCTTAAATGGAAACACCTATTTTCTTTTACATATCCTTAAAGCTGGTGTCAAGACGTTTCCGAAACACTGGTTACAAACCCTTTTTGCTTGAGATCTTCCTGAGTTACGAACCTTTAAAGTTTAAGTATCGCCGGCGCGTTATCTAAGGTATGCGCGCGCGCGTGCGCGCGCGCGCACACACACACACACACACACACACAAACGCGCGTGCACAAGACTCACTTTGATCAAACATCTCGAAGAGGTGGATATCCGACCGTGCCACCTCCACGCAGTATACCTTAGATAACGCGCCGGCGATACTTAAACTTTAAAGGTTCGTAACTCAGGAAGATCTCAAGCAAAAAGGGTTTGTAACCAGTGTTTCGGAAACGTCTTGACACCAGCTTTAAGGATATGTAAAAGAAAATAGGTGTTTCCATTTAAGATTTCAAAGTTGACCTTCACGGTGTTCTTCAAGGTCACATGAAGGTCATTTCAACATAACCATATAATAGACCACTTGATATACTAAAACTTTTGTATTGAACATTTTTTTCCATAAGCATTATTTTCCAAGATATTTGACCGTTGCCGAACTTTCTCCCATCACTGTATATTATCTAAACCTCTTTTTTACTATTCCTTTTTTTATTATATACATTTTTTTTTAACTTACTCGTATCTTTTAATCTAATCTCTCTAATATCTGGCGCCCTTCAAAACTTCTCCATCGCTGGATTCGCAACTAAATTAGCAAAATATTGCATGCGCTAGAAAAAGCGGCACCACTAGCAAGCAACACTCTGCCAGTGTGGATGTGGAACTTTTCTCTACTTATTCATTATGTACGAGTTAACTGACCAGTAATTTTGTAAGTGCATTTTGTTTTGACGCGTGGGATGTGTTGTCCACAATGACAAGCTAGACTACGATTACGAAACACCGGTTTCACCGCCGAAGTCACGAATTGACCGATCCATTCTCGATGCATTGAACGACTTTGAGAGATAATTATTGTTAGCTCGCCTGATTCATCGCGGCGTTCACACGTTTACGCGAAATAACGTCTCGTTGTCATAATAAAAGCTACAATATCGAAGCATGATTGTATACACATCAACGAATATTAGAACATTCATGATTGATGTATTGATTTACTCGTACTGAATCGTCGTCGACCTGAACTGTCAATGTATCTACTTTCGATTGTGCTACTCTCACAAAAAACCTAATTATCGTATTTACATCACCGCTGACGGTGTAAACAGTATTTTTTAATGGGCAGAAAATCAACTGATCGATATTACTTAATACAGTGTTATCGCTTTATTTATGAAGTTTATATATGAACATTAATAAAAAATGAATTGATATATATATAATATAAGTAATAATTAATATATATATTATATTATA
>NW_017295751.1:23883-26508 GCF_001594075.2 Trachymyrmex cornetzi | reverse complement strand
GGTACACACGAAAGGTAGTAAAGACGTAAGCAGTAAACGAATTGGTCAATCACAGTAGAGACCATTAGCATCACCGTGAGGCCATTAGCAAATTTAACGTTATGATTTTATTACTGCTTACGACTTACTGCCTTGCGTTTTTGTGTATACCATGAACTTAATTATTATTGTTTATTCACACTCGCTTTTCAATGTGTCCTTTCTTTATATGCAGGGCGAGGCAAAAGTACCGGAACCCCTGAATATTTCGGAAAATATGTAAAATATAAGCTTTACATAAAAGAGTGTTTCAGACAAAAGTTGTAGGGTTTAAAAAGGTCTATTTACCGTTCTTATTAATTTGATCTTGAATGGCGTCGCCAAAGTCAGACTAGAAGCGGTAGATAGATCTTTTTAAACCCTACAACTTTTGTCCGAAACATTTCTGTAAAACTTATATTTTCCGAGACATTTAGGAATTCCGGTACTTTTGCCTCACTCTGTATATTAGTTATTGCGATAAATATTACCACATGCTTTAGTGATCGAATTGGAAAAGACATCTATTGCTTTATATAGATAGCGGAGAGGTTCCAGGTTCAAATCCTGGCTTAGATAATATTTTTCACAATAAGTTCTTTACAGTGTTTTAAAATGCTAGTAGCATTATTATCCAATCTACGATCATTTTAATTTGTGATATTATTTCAACTTCTGTTTATGATTGTGTTTCAAGTCCGATAGTGATCAGTTAACTGAATGCATAGTTTACATAACTGAAAAAATAAAAATGTATTTAAAACGATACAGAAATATTATTATAAACACCAATATCTAGCCTCAACTGTATTTGGCACTTTTTATTTAATATTTATTTTATTTATGTTTTAGATAAATTTCATGAAACACTTAGGTGGCAAAACCTATCATGAAATGACAATTATTATTTTAAAACATACAATTAGTAATTTTCTTTCTATCCTGTATTGCTGGAATGGAAAAGATGGAAAAAAAGAAGCATTCAAAGACTTGTTATTAGCTAAGTGTATAAAACGTAAGCCAAACTATGACGAAAAATTTCTTGTAAAAAAGCATGGCTACGCCATTTATGAAAAACTGAATTTCTATAAATTTTTATTTAAATTGCAGAAATTTAGATATCCTTAATATAATTATATTTAATAATTTTTCACAGATTTTTATATTTGTTATAAGAACCCCGCACAAATTTTATAGAAAATGGATTTTAATCAAATTATTTCAAATTTTAATATTTTGTGGCTCACATGTCAAGCTGATTAAAAATCCTTACGAACATAAACCTCCAAATGCCTTAGTTTTTACTCCAGCAGGGCTATTCTGTAACTTTTAACGCAAATTTCGTTATCGTTATAATGTCATTGTGCAGCTTTTTTACCATGATAAAAAAGCTGCGCAACGATGTTATGACGATAACGAAACTTGCGTTAAGAGTTACAGAATATAGGGCTGCAGGACCTTCGAAAAGTCTACATTTAATATGAAAAAGTACTGAAAAATGAAATAAATCATTTTTACTTCACTTGTCTGCATGTATTAACGGTATGTTTATAATTTTAGTTTTTCATCCGTTTCAGAGTTCCTTTGAATGAACGATGTGGACATGACGAGGGTTTTTCCTTTGAGGTGCTTGATGATTTTCGTAAGTCATAACTTAATTAATTCCCCCTCGCATAATTCTCAGAACAATTCGACAACGTTAACGAGTGTGCACGATATTTGATCAAGGAGATAGAACTTCTGACTAATCCCTTTATCAACGCTGAAATCATCAGACTCGTTTTCCGAGGCAACAAAGAAGCCATTGAACGCTCTGTGAGAACACAAATAAACAATTGGACATTTCTAGAAACATATTACTTTTAATCAACTTGACATAAAATACAAAATATTTAAATTTGAAGCAATTTGACTCATTTTCCATAAAATTTGTGCAAATAAGTTCTTTAGCATACGTATCCATATTTTTAAAAATTTTGACAATTTTTAACATAATTTGTTGTGATTATATACATTAAAAATTTATAAATCTTAATTTGTAGTTATTTCAATAAAAATTATAACATTTTTTTGAAAATTTATGACAATGTATAACAATTTTTAATGTATAAAATGTTTAATTTAAGTTTTAATTAATTCTTTAAAAAGCATCTCCGTCGTAGAATACAGAAAGAACTTATTCTCTAAAGTAAGTAAATCAACACAGATAAGAAGAAGATGACGCATACTGACACAAACTTGATCATTCCTGTTTTACTTCCCCTTTCTTTATCGGTCATAATTCTTATTTCAGAATGTGTCCATTTGAAGTTCGAAACTGCAGATAACCAACACATTACACAGATTATATCGAAATGGTTTATACAGGGTAAATTACGACATGACAGAGACGAGTACGTAAATATTAATAAAAAATGAGGCATTTTTGTTAATGTACTTATGATATATTTTAAATTTGGTTTGTATGTTTCCAGGGAACGATTGCAACGTGCACAACAAAAATCACAGAATTAGATTTTTTTCTGAAAAACTATATCTTTAAATACATTAGATTCTCTCAATATATATACTTTTCTAAAGAAAAAATGGTTTCCTTTCCGTACATTA
>NW_017295751.1:20770-23799 GCF_001594075.2 Trachymyrmex cornetzi | reverse complement strand
GACAGACCCGTCTAGGCCACGCCCACCTGGCGCCGGAGGTCGAGTGGAGGGGGTTTGTTTTGACGGCCCATAGCTGCCCACTTACTACTGCTGTAATTTATCATATTTGCTTCATTACATTTCTTTCAAATATAATTGTTCTTATTATTACGTTCTCGCGTGGTTTACTCTTGCGACCTATCTCTCTTGCCCTCCGACAAATTTCCCACACCCCTTGTGACCCACCCCCTGCCGTCGCGAAAACGTTACGGGCAAAAGTGAGGAGATTTCGAAAAGAGTGGCACGCTCTCTCGTGCCTGGCGCCCAACTTAGAATAAGAATTATAATTTTGGCCGAAAAACCGCCTGGCTGTCGCAAAATTCTGCTACCGAGGGAGAGAAGATACTTTTGCGTACTTTGAGTACCGAGAACACGCGACGAAGTTGTGCCGTTGCTCGCGAGTACGGTTACAATATATATATATATTACTAACCGATTAGCAACGATATCACGATGTCTCATAGAAGCGATCACTTGGTCTTAGATTTTTTAAGTTTGTTATCTATCTGAAGAGGGCACGATAAGAATGCCGAAACATGTAATAACCTTTGTAACTTATCTCTGTTTTTTACATCGAACATTATAAAGTAATACATTTATGTTTATTTAACTTAATTTCATTTTGTATAACATTAACTCCTATAAGCCCTTCAGTTTCTCATTATTTTGAATCTCAAGAGTCCTCTACTCTATTATATTATTTTATATTTATATATATTATGCATATATATATACGATATATATATTGTGTATATATATATATATATATATATATAGTATAAATATACTTTCATGCAGATATATTGTACGTGTTTATGCTTTTATATATGCTTTAATATTACGTTGATCTGCAGTAAATAATAAATTTATTTCGATGTAAATAAATTATTTCAAATTTATTTTAGTGGTTTTGTAATAACCCTAACAGAAATTTAATATCGGAAGATAGTGGTCATTATAATTACTTGTTTTGAGTATTAAATGCACTATTATTCAGTGCTTTTTAACATTCAAAATAATATGTCATTTTCAGTATTAAAGTGCCACTATTGAGTTAGATTTCTGTAATATTCCACATATTTCAGAATTATTTTAATAATCTTTCAGTAATGTTTCTAACAGATGTCAAAAATATGTCAATTTCAGTAACTTATTAACAAGCTTTCAGAAATGTTTCAGACATATTTCTGCCTTTCAGAGCACTTTCAGAAAGGTTGCAAGAATCGTGGACATTTTGCTATCCCAGAACTGTCTCAGAGCTGTTGCAGAAATATTTTGCAATGTCTCTGAGATACTTCAATTTTACACATGAAACATTTCTGAAATAAACATGTTTTATTTCAGAAATGTTTCATGTGTAAAATTGAAACATCTCAGAGACATTGCAAAATATTTCTGCAACAGCTCTGAGACAGCTCTGGGATAGCAAAATATCCGCGATTCTTGCACTTGAAACCTTTCTGAAAGTATTCTGAAAGGCCGAAATATGTCTGAAACATTCCTGAAAGCTTGCTAATAAGTAACTGAAATAAATCTAACACCTTTCTGAAATATTTGCTGTCCCAAAGCTGTCTCAGAGATGTTGCAGAAATATTTTGCAATGCTTTTGAGATATTTCAATTTTACACATGCAACATTTCTGAAATAAACATATTTCAGAAAGGTGTTAGATTTATTTCAGTTACTTATTAGCAAGCTTTCAGGAATGTTTCAGACATATTTCGGCCTTTCAGAATACTTTCAGAAAGGTTTCAAGTGCAAGAATCGCGGACATTTTGCTATCCCAGAGCTGTTTCAGAGCTGTTGCAGAAATATTTTGCAATGTCTCTGAGATATTTCAATTTTCACATGAAATATTTCTGAAATATCTGAAAGGTTTCTGTGCTGTATGGGTTACTGTCATTATAATTTACACCTCATATATGTATAAAAAAAATACACGAATTAAAATTGTATCGAATGACATTGTTTTTTTCATGTATCCACGAATTGTGCGATCCATCGAAACCCAGCCACTTGACGTACACCCTATCACCTTTCCTGCGTACTACTTTCTCCACGTCTGGAGATACACGTCCAGATGAGTAGCGCGATGCAACTCATGCTCGTAAAACGCTTCAGCGATAGATCAATCACTCCTTGTTAGTCAGTCAATTGGCAAATCAGTCATTTTCAACAAAAAAAGTTATAAAAATGTATTCAGTCAGTCAGCCAGTCAGTCATGTAAAATTTGTGATCCTCGCGAGGTTTGGAGATGCAGTATAAATATTCTATTTACAGACTAGTGTTTTAGGCTCAATGCAATTGCTCACACTTTTTCAAAAGAATACCTTACCGATTAATCCCATACATTGTCCACTAATAGTTCATCAGCAGTTCGATAGTCTACCAATATCTATTGAACGCTGTTCTCTAGATACTTAATAATGCCACGAAGAAGTGAGATATACCATAAAACATCGATGATGTAAGTATAACAGATAAAATGATTATGTTCTTCGTTATGTTTTTCCATAGTACATATATCGTGTTGTCATCTCTTACGTATATAGATACATTCATATATACATACATACATATGTACATACATATGTATACATATATATCTCTCTTTACTAGGTCATTTCTTAACGCTCCCAACTGAAGTTTACGATTGAATAAAAAAAGCTTTTACACTGCCTATATATACAACACTGCATACATATATTGTGGTGTAATCTCTTACGTTCATACATACACGTAATGCAGTGTTGTATATATAGGCAGTGTATAAAGCTTTTTTTATTCAATCGTTAACTTCAGTTGGAAGCGTTAAGAAATGACCTAGTAAAGAGAGATATATATGTGTACATATGTATGTACATATATATGTATGTATATATGAATGTATCTATATACGTAAGAGATGACAACACGATATATGTACTATGGAAAAACATAACGAAGAACATAATCATTTTATCTGCTATACTTACTAACCGTACTCGCGA
>NW_017295751.1:20019-20727 GCF_001594075.2 Trachymyrmex cornetzi | reverse complement strand
AAGTATCTTCTCTCCCTCGGTAGCAGAATTTTGCGACAGCCAGGCGGTTCTTCGGCCAGAATTGTAATTCTTATTACTAAGTTGGGCGCCAGGCACGGTACTCGCACCGAGAGTCGCTAACTTACTTCTAGCGCCGGACGCCGGTCATACGCTACAGCACGAGCCCCGACCTTCCCCGCGGTATCTTCCGACGGTGTCAAACGCCCACCCCTCAACAATCGGCAAGAACCCGTACCCGCTGTACCACCGGACTCCCGGACGTATAACGCCTGCCCGCGGCCGACGCCACGGCGATGGTGCGACGTGATTATAGCGACCGTCTCGATGCGACACGACTCTACTCGACATGTGAATCCCGAAAACGGACTCTACTCGGTCACCACTACCGGAAGTTAGCTCGGCGACGCGACAACGTGACCACTCTACGCGTTTCTACGCGACTCTACTATCCTCGGAAACCGGAAGTGACTCTCCTGTGGCGAGAGGAACGAGCGCGACTCGGCCCCCGATACTCTCCGAACGACTCTAATTTCTGTCAACTCGGCAATGAATATGATTCCCCTTACTCCGATCATCGAAACGCGACAGCTATTTATCTCCAAGGCTCGGGAGGATGGCACGTGGCTCGCGGTTCCGTGGCTCTACACGGCGGCCATTGCGCCGATCTTTCGTTACGAGGCGAGCTGGCTTACGTGCGATCCACCCAGC
>NW_017295751.1:18418-19223 GCF_001594075.2 Trachymyrmex cornetzi | reverse complement strand
CTCGCCTACGCGCTCGCCCTTCGAGCCGGCAGGAAGCACGAGTCCGCCGTCGACAAGTCCGCACAGTGACGGATAAAATGTCACGTCACAACTTACATCATCGATGTTTTATATCTCACTTCTTCGTGGCACTCTTGGCATTATTAAGTATCTAGAGAACAGCGTTCAATAGATATTGGTAGGCTATCGAACTGCTGATGAACTATTAGTGAAAAATGTATGGGATTAATTGGTAAAGTATCCTTTTGAAAAAGTGTGAGCAATTGCATTGAGCCTAAAACACTAGTCTGTAAATAGAATATTTATACTGCATCTCCAAACCTCGCGAGGATCACAAATTTTACATGACTGACTGGCTGACTGACTGAATACATTTTTATAACTTTTTTTGTTGAAAATGACTGATTTGCCAATTGACTGACTAACAAGGAGTGATTGATCTATCGCTGAAGCGTTTTACGAGCATGAGTTGCATCGCGCTACTCATCCGGACGTGTATCTCCAGACGTGGAGAAAGTAGTACGCAGGAAAGGAGATAGGGTGTACGTCAAGTGGCTGGGTTTCGATGGATCGCACAATTCATACATGTTGCGAGACACTATTCTATATATTCGTATAGCGTTGAGCGTTTATAAGGTGAAAACTTAGAAGGCATTTAATTTATAGACGTATACATACATATGTATGTGTGTATATATATATATTGTATATGTATACACAGTATAAAATAAATCACATAATTTTCAGCAATTGATTTTGATAATGTAATTATTTTTTCAATAGCATAGGAAAATTCTTATTGAAC
>NW_017295751.1:16760-18334 GCF_001594075.2 Trachymyrmex cornetzi | reverse complement strand
CAGAGTTTCAAGATGAATCAATCTTATTACAAAATTATTATTTCTTACAAATGAATCGGTACTTTGAAAAATCAAATAAGAAAACCTTATTGTAGGAAAGAAATTTTTATTAATATTATTTTCTTCGCGTACTTTCAGATGCAAACATTCTCTCTCATTTCACTGACAACAAATTAATAGTACAAAAAATAACTAGTCTTTCAGTTTCAATAGGAATATGGAAACATTATATCCTGTTTTTTAGATCTGATATTTTAATAAATAACGAAACACGAATGTAGTACATACTAAAAAAGAAACTTTTAGGATTGCAATTAAATCCGCTCATAAATGACTATCTTTTTCAAAAGATAGTTGGATTCAATGAAATTGATTAAAAAAAAACACTATTAAACAAAAAAATTTTTTTATATATCTTGTTACATATATTTCTTTAATGAATTACTACTTCATTATTTATTAGCGATCCTAAAACGTTTTCATTTTATAATTTTCATTCACTTTATTTCTTCTATAAGGACAATGAAATTCTGTCAAGTGAAAACAATTAAACATTTATACATTGAAATACGTGTACAAAGAAGTATCTTAAAAGTATCTTAAAAAATCTATATGTACAGTGATTTTTTTGTATACCAAATTTGTTTGGTCAACAAAATATTCGGTTTTTAGGAACCGATAGCAATAAAATAAAGTAAGAAGAAAAAATATTAGTGGAAGACGACTCGACTATACGACTTTATGTTTAAAAAAAATTTGACCGCGTTTTTAAGCAAAAAATAATGTCGCAGTGGCGCTTTACGTTTTTTATTCTGTTGTTGTCGTTTGAATTGTATATCCTGGCGCGGATGCATACCCTATACTGGCGCGGAAGCCATGGATGTATGCTTTGGCGCGGATGCAGCGAGTTACGCACATCCTGGTGCAGACGGGGCGAGTGTATATCCTAGTGCAGGCGGCGATTCTCGCGGTTATTCTCCGCGAGAAGCGGAAAAAAAATCTGGGGAAGCGGCTGGGATCGAACCCTGATCTCCAGCGTGACAGCCTAAACGCTTTACCACTGCGCCACTGCGACTGTACGGAATCACTATTTCGATTGTAGCCTTACGGTACACATTTACGCGATCCATACGAAATCATTGAACGACAAATCGATGCGTACATTGAAATATTTCGGAAAAACGTTCCTGTTTCTCATAAGTAACATTTCGTACAGGGTATCTCAGAGAATTTGGAGCAATACTCATGTTCAGATAAAATTAGATGTTGAGACGGAAAATCGTGCACCACACACATATTTTCCAATTTTTCAAGTATTATCAATTTTCTAAAGAGAACCGAATAAGCAAAATCGAGGGGGGCGGAGGGGGGGGATGGTTTGCTAAGCGGCAATAGGCATGTCGCCCGGTGCGGCGGCGAAAAAACAATTCCCCGTGCTAGGCGATCGTTCCTTGTCACGCACGTGTATTTGGCCGAGTGGATAGATTTGGAGATCTTTACAAAGATATGGCATTTCATTGTTCACATGCTAAATGAAGACATAAATACGGAATATATTGAGGAATATTTCTTTC
>NW_017295751.1:13797-14075 GCF_001594075.2 Trachymyrmex cornetzi | reverse complement strand
GTAAATGCATCATGTTCGCACCTACGAAGGGTTGACTTACAATTTGTGGAAGATCGAGAATCTTTTTTTGTTATTTATTGTATTATTCTTATAAGAAACTAAACATCGAACTTATAAGTACTAAACATCGAATAAAATATACTATTTCTGTATAACTATATTTTTATTTTTACCGGACATGTTTTAATTTAATTGAAATGTTACGAGTATCACTTGCGTATATACAACTTCTTTCCAGTCCGACAGTCATAATAAATATATAATTCAACTAGATGTAC
>NW_017295751.1:13111-13570 GCF_001594075.2 Trachymyrmex cornetzi | reverse complement strand
CAATATATTCCGTATTTATGTCTTCATTTAGCATGTGAACAATGAAATGCATTGGCGGTATAGGCAATGAGTGTTCCATGTGTATATGTTCTAAGTGTCACTACTATAAAAAAAATTAGAAATCCGAAAAAATTTATTTTTCGTATGAACATTTTACCCTTGCATTTTTACCGTATATCTCATAGGGGCCGGATATATGGCTATTCATTGGGGGAGGAGAGGTATATACGGCTCATGAAAAATTTACAAACAATGCATATAAATAAGACGTAAAATGACACAACTTATAAATTGCATTTATAAAGTTTTTCTTATATGGTAATTATTCGTACGCGCTCAAAATGAGTAACTGGAAAAATGTCGCATACGAAAATTTTACATACAGTTATATATGCAATACGGTACATTCAAGAAGGGGAAGTAACGTGTTTTTTGTAACACTGTTATCATTATCGTTAT
>NW_017295751.1:12637-13056 GCF_001594075.2 Trachymyrmex cornetzi | reverse complement strand
TAGGCTTGAGAAGTATATTTGTCATTACATTCGTACATCAAGTAGAGTAGTAGATCGTAGCCTAGGAGATACAATTGACACAAATATCGTTCCATCCTGCTTGACATTCAATGCATAAGTCCGGATCTACAATAGGTGTTTTATGCCTTATACCGTAAGAAACTGACCAATTACAGTCGAATCCGAGAAGAATAAGCGACTGTGATTCGCTCATTTCTTATGGCTTAAGGCTTAAAACCCTATTGTAGATCCGGGGTAACAAAGACAAAACGATATTTCTGTCTCCTACAAAGGAAGCAGCCTATTATTCGTTATATATATTTTGAAAAATATTACTCGTTACTATGAGTTTCTTTTTACTCGTTACGTAAGTAATGTAGTATGTTACATTGGCTATGATCAAAGTCTCGCTACAAATG
>NW_017295751.1:11049-12099 GCF_001594075.2 Trachymyrmex cornetzi | reverse complement strand
AGTAAATTTTATAATTTTTTTTCGATTTTCTCATAAAATCCAGTGTAGCAAACATCCTCTGTGTGCGTACTATAATTTAAGTAATAATACTTTTGCAATCCGTACATCCAATACGGAGAAATCCCACCGAATAGGAATGTGGTAAAACAGGGGGGGCTTTAGCATCGCCTTAAGGGGAGATATACACCTAGGAGCAGGAAAAAAAGGTCATATTTGTGAATTTTTTTAAGGAAAACTATTTGAAATTTCGGATTGGGAGTTTTTGTATCTAAAAGTATACACTTTCAGGAATATGTTCAATTTTTTTTATTTAAAAAAATCAAAAATTAACAAGATTGTTGTATAATCTTCGGAGCGCCGTAAAAAAATTCGGGTAAACGGTGCGTAAAATCCGGGTAAACGGTACCCACTGGCATTTCTTCAAAAATCATCTAAAACAAAAAAACCAAAAAGATTATTAAATTAGATACTATAATCTAGTACTTGTCATAGCCGATTTTGAAAATATCGATTTATGACAAAATGGCGGACGTTTGAATATAACATAGCGATTTTTCGACCAAAAATTAGTTATTATTTTGCCTATAAAACAAAAACTAAGCAACGAAAAAAAAATTCTATGACAAGTACTAGATAATGATGTATAGAATAATCACAAAAAAATTCGAGGCAATCTGTTCATTGGTTTTCGAGAAATTTTGGGCACCGATTTGAAAAACATGATTTCGAGAAAAACGCGTTTGAAAATTTGGGAATGAATAAATCATGAAATTTGTCAACTTACAGGGAATCATCGATACCAAGCCCATAGTGTAAGTCTTGTACGATCGACGGAATGTTCATGTCTTCTAAACTTTGTTGTCGGCGCCGTATTCGACCTTCTTTCGTCTGTTCTTGCGCTTGCAGCTCGGCTTTCGCTATTCGAGTTTCGTCTTCATAGCTCCACGCAAACCAATCCCCAATAAACGCATAACAAAAAAGAATCATGTATTTATTTCGTAAGCTGTCTTGATGTACGGGCACGAAGGAATGAAAGTCGGTTTGCACGAT
>NW_017295751.1:5517-11032 GCF_001594075.2 Trachymyrmex cornetzi | reverse complement strand
AAAACCGAGCCCTCGAGTGCTTTCTATTGAGAATCGAACATCACTATCACACTTTTTGCATTTTACACATTCCGATAAGGCAGAAAACACTCAGAAAATTCAAAATTCGATACCCGATTTTTGGATCTTCTGGTGCGGATGTCTCACGATCAGTCTTCAATTTTTTGGCACTGGAACTAATATTCTCGTCGGAAAGTTCTACTTTTTCGGCAGTATGTCGAATTTTGGGCGGTATTTTCTTCTTGCTTCGATCTTTGCGAAAAAATCCGAATCGACGAGCTTCCCGAGAACCTTTACATCTGTTATCTATTTTCCTCAGAATATTTATTCACAGACGAAAACTCACTGTAACGCACAGTTGCACGAACGGCAAGCTACCGACGAAACGCGTCCAATTTCTGGCAAAGAATAAAGGTCGTGTGATATTTCCGTTATACCTGGACCCGAGCACGCCCGAAAACACAATAGAATCGTCAAACAGGTCTAGATACGTTCTCTTCGAAAGGTCACTTGTCGCTACCTGCCTCTTGGCTCGGCCGCAAAACAGGCGGCACGGCGCGCTCTCGGAGACGGTTCACTCTCTCGGCTGTAACTTCGTTATATATCGAGATATTGACTTGCAATTTTCACCAGATATTCTTGAGACCTCAAGCTTCAAGAAAATGCAAAAAAAAATCGATTTTTTTCGATCATGCTAGGTGTATATCTCCCCTTAAGTTGGGTGGCACCCAGTTGGACACGGCTCAATTGGACACGAGCCACTCACAGCGCTTGAGACTACAAAGCTCCTAAGCACCGGTCGCTGTGATTGGTGGTGTCCAATCGAGCCATGCTCAATACGGATCACCCCAAAGCGCTGTTGCCCGTATGAGGATCCGGGCTTAATCGACTATGAATTCATTATTAATATGGTAATCTTAAATTCATGCTTATATTAAATATGAGATCTGTTCATGAATCACATCAAGATGCATTTCAAACAAGATCGTTTTCGACAAGCTATTAGCGTTTTCGATTGGGCAAAAGTTATAGCGTATTTCACTGATTGCACTGGTGCGCACTCAGTGCACATTAAGGCTGTTGTATACTATTCTAATCTAAATATAAAAGTGAGATATTTCAATTGATAAAATGCCCAAAATTTATTTTATCAATAGCACAATAAAATGTATCGAATATTTCACGGTTTAATTCGTTTGTATATTTTTATTAAACGTATATCTTTACGTCGATTTTTGTATAACGGCGTTGAAGTGCACTGAGTGCGCACTAGTTCTGCCAATGAAACATGCTATTAGGGCCGAGTTTTTGCATTATAGTGCAAAAACTCGGCACGAGCTCCAAGAGACGGTGTCGATCCAGTGCAATATGGAAGCGGGGCATATTGATGCCAGTTTCGAAACTCGATTAGCACTTCAGCTGCTAGATGTGCTGTCCTCATCATCATCCAGTAGTGACGAAGATGAATTGTGGAATGAAAATAAACGAAAAATTCCAAAAATAAAAAACTTTATTGACGTGATACTTACGGATAAAGAGGTTAATAGCGGTTTTTATTGATAGAACTAGTGGGCACTCAGTGCACTTTAAAGCCATTATACAAAAATTGACGTGAAGATATACGTTTAATAAAAATATATAAACGAATTAAACCGTGAATTATTCGATACATTTTATTGTGCTATTGATAAAATAAATTTTGGGCATTTTATCAATTGAGATATCTCACTTTTATATTTTTAAGATTAGAATAGTGTACAACAGCCTTAATGTGCACTGAGTGCGCACCAGTGCGCACTCAGTTCACACCAACACTGGACGAGTTCCATGGGTTGCACTGAATAGTGCAAGTTCAAAAGAATACGCCAAGATTGTCAGTGCTAAAGCTGAAACTCATTTTTGTTCACTTTGAAGCAATGTTCAACAAAATGTTACAAAACCACAGTAAAAGATATTAAGAGTAGGGACAAGACCCCGTTTTCAATTCAACTGTGCAGATTTGCTTGTCCCTATGTATATCCTTAACTGTGATAAAACGTGCACTGAACTGGCACCGTCAAAATATCTCGTGCCACTTAGTGCGCACTGAGTGCGCACTACGCGAGTGTCGCGCGATCAAATGAACACGTGACACTAGCCAAGTGCGCATTGGCACTGCCAATCGAACACGCTCTTGACACTGAGTGCAGCCAGTGCACCCCAATCGAAAACGCTATAAGTAGTGTATCAAATGTGATCGACAATAATGAGAGAGAGGGACCATGGGAGACGGGGGTGGCACCCAGTTGGACACGGCTCAATTGGACACGAGCCACTCACAGCGCTTGATACAACAAAGCTCCTAAGAACTGGTCGCTGTGATTGGTGGTGTCCAATCGAGCCGTGATCAATCGAGATCACTCCGGAGACGATCTCACCCAATCTCCCTCTCATTCTCTCTCCCATTACACTATTGAATGAAAAGTGATAGAAATGGCCGTCTGTCACGGTCCCTCTCTCTCATCCCTATCGACCATTTTGACACACGGATCGCGCAGTCCATTCTCTATAGACCTGTTCTTTTTGGCTGAACTTTTGCACCAGTTCATCTTTCTTCCTTTTGTTTTCAGGAGGAAAGAAGAAGAAGAAAGATGAACCGGTGCAAAAGTTCAGCCAAAAAGAACAGGCCTTATTAGGCCTTCTACAATAAGCCACAAGTCGGAACGTCAGAAGTCTTATAGCGTTTTCGGCCCGATCGGGTTTGCACCAATCTGGGTTGGATTAATCTTTCCTATTGGTTGACGTCACACGCTCTACCAATAGGACAGCCCAAAACGCCATTAATCCAACCCAGGTTGATGCAAACCCGGCCGGGCCGAAAACGCTATTAACCAGTCTTAACCAAGTCGTTTAAGTGGCTATTGGCCAACTTCACCGATTATGACTTAAGATCGCTTAGAACTTCTGACTTGCAGCTTATTGTAGAAGGCCCATATGTCTTTGGTCTTAATCAAGTCGTTCAAATTGGCTATTGGCTAACTTCACCGATTATGACTTATAAGCCTTCTACAATAAGCCGCAAGTCAGAACGTCAGAAGTCTTAACCAGTCTTAACTAAGTCGTTCAAGTTGGCTATTGGCCAACTTCACCGATTATGACTTAAGATCTCTTAGAACTTCTGACTTGCGGTTTATTGTAGAAGGGCTGTTAAGATCGCTTAGAACTTCTGACTTGCGACTTATTGTAGAAGGCCCATGATGATCACTTTTGACCACGCTTTTTGACGGCCTCATCCATGTAAGCTCATATTCAGATTCCCACCCGAGTGTTCTTCGGGTATCATGTCATCCTTGTTTAACGTTCGATAAATAACAAGGATAGAATGATACCTGGATGGCACTCGGGTGGGAATCTGAACATAGCTTAATGCTGGATTCACACTGCATCCGATTTGCGTCCTACGATGCTCTGCAACCAATCAGAAAACAGTATTCGGATGATACGAAGCAAAATCCATCGGAATCCTGTTTTCTGATTGGTTGCAGAGCGTCATACGACGCACATTGGATGCAGTGTGAATCCAACATAAGTTCGGCCTCCTATTCTCTATACTCCATGGTTCTTAAGGCCGCGACACAGACTTTTGCGTAATGCATAAGGCATAACGCATAGCGTAACGTGTAGCAACGAACAAGCTTGTACATAAGTTTGTACTATTTGGAATGTCTCAATTGGAAATAAGATAATATTATATAATTATACAATACAATTATATTATATAATTTTGTAAATAATGACAAATATGTCATATTCCTATCTGGGATGTCTAAACGTACTTATCTATCACACGTTTCGAGGTTAGAACAGGCTAGCATGAGAGCATTCTTCGTATTCCTGCTGCTTAAGATGTCTGCATAGCATAAAAAGTTCGTCTTTACGGATTTTTTGACGTCTTGTGTCTTATGTTTTATGCGCTATGCAAGATCTACAGAACGAGAAGTGGGGATGGAAATAAGGGACTCTGATTGGTTGATTCGCTTATGCACTATGCCTTATGCATAACGCAAAAGTCTGTGTCGCGGCCTTTAGGATATATCCCCACAAACTTGCATAGCTGCATAAACATATACATAAAGAAAATTATCCAATTGCAGTTCTCTTTTAATGTCGTACATAAAATGTGATTGGATAATTTTCTTTATGCATACGTTTATGCGGCTATGCAAGTTTGTATGGATATACCTTTACCTATACTGTGTCTAATGGTACGTATTCACTGAGCGCATCACGCGTCGCGTCGTACATCGCATCGCGACGCGACGCGAAAGAGAAAAAGAGTGAAGTTTATATATACACAACCCCGCTCTTTCTCTTTCGCGTCGCGTCGTAACGCTTGGACGGGTGGCACCCAGTTGGACACGGCTCAATTGGACACGAGCCACTCACAGTGCTTGAAACTACAAAGCTCCTAGGCACCTGGTCGCTGTGATTGGTGGTGTCCAATCGAGCCGTGATCAATCGGGATCATCCCCGCGTTGGACGACGCGAAGCGTGACGCGCTCAGTGGAAACGTACCATGAGAGACCCTCTAATCAGAGTCGCGACACGAGGAACGGAGACTCTAGTTAGAGACTATCTTTACGGTCTCTTTATTAAGAGTCTCTAGTTTCAGCAAAATTACAAGAAAGAGAGAGAAATATGTTGTGTCTCTTTCTAACCTTCATAGTTCTCATGTGAGTTGTGATCTCGTAAGAATGCCGTCACATGCGGCGTAACTTGCGTAAGCGTAACTTGCGCCGATCAATCATATCATTTCACTTGAACATCAGTTTCTGTCTAGTCACTTTATGCTTTTTACGCTATTTTGTTGTTACGCCGAAACATGATAGAACTAGAGTCCTAGATTTATCAGAAAGGCGCAACCAGCTTAAGTCAATATGACAAAGGTGCTAAGGAGAGTACTAAACATGGCCGACATGCTATGAAACTGCCTTTAAACTATGTCAAACAAAATAAGACGTGTAGGATAATGTGAAATAGAATGTATAGGATAAAATGAAATAGAAATATGTCACTAGTACTATAAATGGCTGCTAAGTCACGCAATTGGTTAGATTGCAACAGCGAATCAGAATGCATAACACCGGTTGCGCCTCTCTGATAAATTTAGGACACTAGATAGAACCACCATGCGTCGAATCTAATTTCTGGCTCATTTTAGCTTGTTCTGTCTGGAAAAATGTACAAGGGTTTTGATTTTGCAACAGTACAATTATAGAAGTCGTGCGGGGGTGATCCCGATTGAACACGGCTCGATTGGACACCATCAATCATAGCGACCAGGTGCCTAGGAGCTTTGTAGTCTCAAGAGCTTTGAGTGGCTCGTGTCCAATTGAGCCGTGTCCAATTGAGCCGTGTCCAACTGGGTGCCACCCGAATAAAAGCTAGCGATTAAAGCTGAAAACACAATAGACACAGGTAATAGGCACAGGCAACAGGGAATAACGAGCCGTCCAATCAGAGCTTTGGGATATAA
>NW_017295751.1:0-711 GCF_001594075.2 Trachymyrmex cornetzi | reverse complement strand
CATATCCTAAATCAATTTCATTAAGATTTTTTTGATTCTCTTTTAGAGAGAATGTTATATTTATTGAGAAAGGTTTTAAATGCTCAGCTTTTAAAAAATGTCGGCAAATGTTATAAAGGAATTGTAAACATTTTGATTGCAGTACATGAATTCGCGTTTGTGATGCTTGAAAATATGCATTAAATTGGTTAAAGAAGTTTAAAACATATTCTAAAAACAGGAAATACGCTTTTGTCTCTACATTGTTCATTATAGACAATAAATTTTCCGCGGACTTTGTTTTTTCGCTTACAACTGCTTCCTGAAGAAAATTTTTTATCGTATCCCAATATTTCAGAAGTCTTTCAACACATGCATGGTGAGAAAGCCAACGTGTATCGGATA
Source organism: Trachymyrmex cornetzi (assembly GCF_001594075.2). NCBI lineage: Eukaryota > Metazoa > Arthropoda > Insecta > Hymenoptera > Formicidae > Trachymyrmex > Trachymyrmex cornetzi. Next base: position 327 of record NW_017295751.1, on the reverse strand, counting down.
ATTTTAATAATTTTAAAGTTTTTCCTTCGAAACATTCACAAAATTCCCTAAAAACTGCTAAACGTTTTGGACTACTGTTTATGTAATTAACTATCATTTTAGTGAATCGATCGCAAACCTCGGGTATTTTATCACTTGCAGCATGCGCTGCTAACGCAGCGGAATGGCAAGGACATGGAAATGTTAATAAATGTGGACATACTTTTTCCAATTTTTTTTGGAATAATACATGTTTCCCTGTCATGACAGACGCATTGTCGCATAACAGAGCAATAATATTAGAAAATGGCACCTTAAATTTGTACATTTTATTTTTAAATGAGTTAA
>NW_017295750.1:123152-123414 GCF_001594075.2 Trachymyrmex cornetzi | reverse complement strand
TGTATATAATTTGTATATACATGCATCTTCCCAGAATTTCCTGCACGGAAAAAACGAAATTGTTGAATCTACCATCTAAATAGTAAGATATGTGCCAACGAACGTTTTTTAGTTGGTTTTACTATTAACATAGTAAGCTGCACTATCTACTTTGTTGAAGCTGCTATTGGGATAGTAAAATCAACTACAAAAGTTCGTTGGAACATTATCTTATTATTTGAATAGTAGATTCAAGCATTTCATTTTTTCCGTGTGGCTCTGC
>NW_017295750.1:121644-123009 GCF_001594075.2 Trachymyrmex cornetzi | reverse complement strand
ATCAGGAGGCAAAAATACATCGAAAACATGTTTTTTGGATTTCGAACATACAGTCTGTACAAGATTAATGGAAAAAAAATTTTTCAAACCGACAGATTAATGAAGTCCCTCCATATAATCGTCAGATTATGGTTCAGCACGTCCAGGACATCAAACTGAACCCTCTGTATCTTAATCTGACGTGCTCGAGTATTTCAAGGTCACGATTTTTTTTTGCATTTTCAAAAATCGGCCATGACTCTCGGTCGCGTCCAAATCGTCAGTTTTTTGAATAGGAGCTTCTTTAGGGTCCAATTAACATCCCCTATAAAAATTTGACGCGCTCGAGGAAATTTTTTTTCCCCCTTTTTTTGACCCCTTCCTACAGCTAACCCCAGATTAATATTTATCCGTTATCAGAAACACATGGGTCTCTTACACTATTAATATCTGACGCGCTCGAGTATTTCATTTTCACTGTTTTTTTGAAAGCCTGTACACGTTCCCCCCACCACTGAAACTGCATACATCATATAACCTTTTTTTCTTTTTAGCATCTAATCTTCACAATCCAATAGGTTGTGAACTACGACGCTCGAGTAAATTAGCCTCTCGGCCTCCCCTACTATAGAGAATTTCTTATTAATCCGAAACAAATTGATCGCAATGACTAAGGCCCGGATGTTCGGGCGCGATCCCGGGTCGCGCCCGGAGCACCACTGCGTGCTAGTGAGTCGAACGGTCGCTGAAATGAGCCATCTTATTTCAACGACCGTTCAACTCACTAGCACGCAGTGGTGCTTCGCGCGCGACCCGGGTTCTAGCAATGACATTGGTGATGATTGTGCTATGATGCACCGACGACCTTTTATGATTTATACGGTAATAATAAATCGAAGGCTTCTTTCAATATTTAACAAATAAGTTATTGAAAGATTGTCAATGTGAGCCAACACAAGATGTTCTTTTGTGAAATAACTGTCATATATTATAAATCTAGAGTATAAATTACTGACGTTTCGTCCCAATGGAATAAAGTAAACTTGTTTACTATATCTAGAATATGGTTTATACATTTGAAGCAAACACAACGATGATGTCAAAACGTTTGTAATTTATACTCGTGATTTATAATATATGACAGTTATTATTTCGCAAAAAAAATTTTATGTTGGCTCACATTGGTAATTCTTCCTGAATTGATTTATTATAATTTCTCATCACGGTGAACATCGTCTTAAATTTACAGGCAACGAAAAGGAAGGAGAAAGATTAATTAGATAATTTTTTATTCCGAAACAAATTGATCACAGTGACATTGGTGATGATTGTGCTGTGGTGCATCGACGACCTTTTATGATTTATAAGGTATTAATAAATCGAAGG
>NW_017295750.1:112597-120724 GCF_001594075.2 Trachymyrmex cornetzi | reverse complement strand
TCCCGTTTGCTGTTTAGTAGAACTAATGATATGTATCATTTGTATAAAAGATTTAATATCAACAATTGGCGTCACGTTAAATTCCATGTAATTCGAACAAATTAAATTTTACCATTTTATGGTATAACGCAAGTTTGTGATGTTTTGTATAATATTTTGATGGAGAATTAAATAACCACTACTTTAGTTGGAAGAGGAAACGTCTTTGAATGAATTGTGATATAATGATTTCATTTAAGAGAAATTTAAACCATTTGGATTGGAATAGGAAGATTCTTCAATAAGTATACGTATACTTAGATTTCATTGTATAAAAATTAAAGATTTTTTTATTTGGATTAAGTAAATAATAAATAAAGATAGTATCACTTCAGTTTTACTTTTCATTCTGATAGTAGAATTTAACTTGACGCCACAGTTCAAAATAACGTTAAGTATATTTCTGGCAATTTCTCTGTGTCCTTTTGTTTATTTATGCCTAATGTCTGTTTTTTGATGTGAATCATTTCCGATGTGAGTCTCTTATAGAAAAAGGACTCTGTGTCGAGAATTTCTACCTTTTCCCAATTAAACTTGTGATCAAAATCCCTCTGGTGCTGTGCTACTACACACTGAGAATTTCCCCCAATCCCCTGTACTCTTCTTATGTTCTTTTACTCTAGTTTTTAGCTTCCGCTTTGTTTGCCCCACATATGAGGCCTCACAACCGCCATAATGCATTTTATATACTACATGACTGACATCCATTTTATCGATCTTATCCTTTCCAGTTTTTATTATTGAATTTAGCTTATTCATAGGTTTGTACGCTATCCTAAACCCGTATTTCTCCGCTAATTATTTAAAACTTTCCGACGTATTTTTTACGTATGGAATAGTAAAAAAAGCCTTATCTGAATTCTGATCATTAATCTGACATTCGTTTTCGTACACATTTTTCCGTTGTGATAACCCTTTAATTCTTTTATTGATGGTACTAAAAATCAAATCTAATAGATATCCGTTCTGCAATAATGTGTCAATCATTTTTTTGATGTTATTATAATGATATTCCGGGTGTGAGAGAAAAACAATTGTATCTAATAATCCAATAATCACACCCCTTTTATGAATCACCGGATGATTGGAATAAAAATTGAAATAACGTCCCGAGTCAGTCGGTTTTTTATAATTGTCGAACTTGATCTGCATATTTTCTACTCTCAACGTAACATCCAGAAAACTCACAGCACCATTGTCATTCCGCTAACAAGTAAATTTAACCCTGTCATTATATAAATTGAACATATTTAATGTTTCATTAATTTTGTCGTGTGGAATAGCCAAAATGATATCATCTACGTATCTGTAATATATTGGAATCTCTATATTTAATTTTCGTAGCACATTGATTTCTAGATCCTGTATTACTATATCGGCTAGAATGGATGATAAAGGAGAGCCCATCGGCATGCCAAAGATTTGGTTGTAGTATGTATTATCGAATTTGAAATAGGTAGAATTGAAAATTGAAGATATGGCATTCAAGAATTCATTCTTCGGGATCTTAGTATTATTTTCTATGAATTCCCATCTTGCATTAATACTATCAACTACCAGATTCTCTGAGATGTTAGTATACATAGATTCGATATCAAAAGATACCATCCTATAATTTTCCTCAAGATGAAAACCATGCAGTTTTTTCACCAACTCTAAGCTATTTTTTATTTGACTTAATCCTTTCTTTACACTTTTGTCAATAATATTCTTTAAAAATAATGCCAAGCTATATAACGGGCTATTAATGCAACTAATTATCAATCTTAAGGGAAATCCCTCCATATACAGGGTGTTTGGCGACTACCGCATTTTTTGTCATACGTGGGTAGAACAGCCTATACTGAATCAAAAAGTCCTGTACCATTTTGAGGTGTCAGCAATAGTTAACAAGATATTAATTACTAAGAATTGCAAAATATTGGTCTTGAATAATTTTTTACTCAAATACTATCAACTTTACAGAAAAACTGCAACAGAGAAAAATTATTTATTTTCTTCTTATAAAGTTCTGAGAATTAAAAAAAATTTTTTTATCAACTTTTTAGTACTGCATTTTGACGCCATTTTCTTATTTTTACCAACATGAGAAAATACGGTACTAAAAAATTCTGAAAAAATTCTGAAAAAATTCTCAGAACTTTATGAGATGAAAATAAATGATTTTTGTCTCTCGCAGTTTTTCTGTAAAGTTGATAGTATTTGAGTAAAAAATTATTCAAGACCAATATTTTGCAATTTTTAATAATTAATATCTTGTTAACTATTGCTGACACCGCAAAATGGTACAGGACTTTTTGATTCAGTATAGGCTGTTCTACCCACGTATGACAAAAAATGCGGTAGTCGCCAAACACCCTGTATATCTTTGGCAACCCATAAACTCTTGGAACGCACCCATCCGTTATGTTTAGATTTTTGTAAACCGATTGATCAATGTATTCCGAGTCCTTCCACCTAGTCAAGATTTTGTGAGTTTGATTCGTCATCATGTTCGTTGGATCTTTATTAAATACAGTGTACGTTTTTTTGTCTGTCAATAAAGAAATCATCTTGCTCCTGTAATCATCCAATCTCATTATTACAGTCGAATTCCCCTTATCGACTCGTGTGATTAATAATTCTGGATGTGAGTTAATAAATTTTTTGGTAACGTTCATTCCATCTTTCAATATTGCGTCCATATGATTATATTTACAATTATTATACGAAAGGCGTTTCAAAATATGAACCGTCTCGTTCCTAATCGAATTCTTTGTATTGTCATTAAAATTAAAAATATTCGATTCAATCTGTTTAAAAACTCTATATTACATTTCTCGATATTTATTAAATTATTCGGTAAACTGAATTTCTGTCCAAGTTGTAACATCATTTGTACTTTTTCAGGAATAAGAACATCGCTTAAATTATTAATCCATTTATTATTAATATTTTTAATACTATAGTTGTCAACAAAATTACCGGGAGTGATGTGTGTATGAAATGTAATATCTGATTTTTTTATGTTACAATTCTCAGTTGTAATTTTCTCAATACCAGCTGAAATGAATTTCCCATTAACCATCGAGGAATTCGACCAAACAACATCAAATTTAATTGGTTTAATTTTTTCCTTTTTTCATCTAGAAGTCTTAATTCTTAAATTTGTTAATTTATTTTCAATTCTGTTTTGTCCCTTCAATCATAATTTGTCAAACGTCTTCTCTTGCCAACGAAAAAAGGAAAAAACTTCCCGACTAGGTAAACAACTCGAAATTTTTCTCTGTGATTTAAATATTTCGTTCATAATGTGATACAATTCCCTATAAGCATCTTCTAATTCTAATTTTAGTATTTTCTTAATACAGTTAACTTTTATGCGATTCAATTTATAACATGACGCATCATCATACATATTTAAATTATAACCAAACATACATTCTAAATGTTGTGTTGTTAGTTTTTCATTTTTACATCGTTTTAAAAATTGAATTTTGATTCTTAAATTCATTTTAGTGCGTAATAACCTGATAAAGTTCTTTAATTCAACGCAAACTATAAACCCAAGGTGTGAGGCCTCATATGTGGGGCAAACAAAGAAGAAGCTAAAAACTAGAGTAAAAGAACATAAGAAGAGTACAGGGATTGGGGGAAATTCTCAGTGTGTAGTAGCGCAGCACCAGAGGGATTTTGATCACAAGTTTAATTGGGAAAAGGTAGAAATTCTCGACACAGAGTCCTTTTTCTATAAGAGACTCACATCGGAAATGATTCACATCAAAAAACAGACATTGTATCCACGGCAGTGTCGCTGCGCTTGGCTTAGCGCCGAGACACTACCAGTGTCTCCAGATATCATTTACGATAGAATTTACTAGAATATTTAGAAAGAAGGAAATAAAATATATAAGTAGGTTACAAAGTTGACATTCGACAGAACGTTTTAAATATTGGGTACGATAACATTGACTGTGGATCCTGGATTTTTGTGAACATTATTTACAACGCAGGTACCGAATAATTTTAAATTTTAATTGTTACAATTCATTTATCCGAATAATTACCAAATAATTTTAAATTTCGAATTGTTACAATTCATTTATCTGATCTATTGTTAAAAAGAAGTGCGTATAAAATTATATAAACGGAATTAAGTCTTGTAATTGACTATAATGATATTCAGTAATGTTATTGTTGAGCACTAAATTCAAATTTAAGTATAATGCACGTAATGTACACAGAACAAGGCACTTTTGCGTTGGCTTGATGGAGATCAAAATTTTGTCACTCTTGTCTACGAGCAATCTCCGGAATTTGATGTCACATGAAATCGTATGAAATATTACAATTAAAGCATCAGACGAAATTTTATTTAACAAATATATATGGTGAGCTGTATACGTACTAATCAACATAATTGTTTCTATTTAAATATAAGTCGTTTTGCGTGATAAGGGTAATCAATAATTTATGTAATACTGAGGAAGGTCCAATTTGGGACCGAAACGTTTATTAAATGTATTCTAGAAATTAATGAACAAAAATTACTTATTAGCCATTAACAGCAGGCGATTGTGGTGTATGCCTTTGATCTTTGTAACTTTTATAATAATGTTCTTCAAACGATTGTTAATATTCTCAAATATAAAGGTCATTGGATAATAATTTTCTAACAATACTTTAATCGTAAAACACAAATTATCAAGGTGAAATTTAGGATTCGATAACAAAACTACTCTATCAACTAATCCTGCGATTGTACCTATTTTTTGAGAAACCGAGTGCTGTGACCAAAAATTCAAATATCTACCCGAAAAAGTCGGCTTGTGGTACCAATTGAATTCTATCAACTCATTTAACGGTCGATCTTATTATGTGTATTGAAAGTAATATTTATAAATTGCCTATTGATGAGTGGATTTCGATCTCGAACCACTCACTTTCTGTATTAAATAACTTAGCTTTTTGTTCCCTACATTGTACGAAGGTAGATAGGAGTTTGTCACAGCTAGCGAAAGATACTAGGATTTTTTCAAGGGATATGAATCATAAGGTTATTTTTACTCGCATGGATAAGAGGAATGTAACGGTGGCATTGGATAGACAGGTGTACATTTCCAGGATAAATGAGATGTTTCAGGATGTGAATACTTATGAGGTAGTTGAAAGGTATCCGACGAGGAGAATGGTAACGGGCTTACGCGTCTTATTAATTAGTTGGAAGGAAAAAAAGTATATATCTAATTCCACATATAGAAGTTTGTTATCTAATGATGGGATACTTCCGATGGGATACTTCCGACGGGATACTTCCGATGGGATACTACGCTCTTTCGAAGATATATAAGCAGGACTACCCTTTTCGTATAATAGTTTCTTCGATAAATAGCCCTTTATATTCGTTAGCAGTGTTTCGTCATAATATTATCATTAAAACAATTCCTAAGGCGGATAGTCATATTGATAATAGTTTTAACCTTGTTAAGGAACTTGATGGTAGGCGGTTGAGTGATGAATTTCAGTTAATGTGTCACTGGATGTTGTTAGCTTCTTCACTAACGTTCCCATTGATTATGCGATAGATTGTATCCAAGACCATTGGCGATTCATTTTTAGAGATTGTTGTTTACCGAAGGAGGAATTCATCAAAACGGTTCAGTTTATTTCAGATTCTACTTTCTTTGTTTTTGATAGTGTTTCTTCTAAGCAGAATTACGGTACTCCTATGGGTTCCCCGTTGTCTCCCGTCATCGCGGATCTAGTTATGCGTAAGTTGGAGAGCTTTGTCTTTGATTCAGTTTCCGTTGCCCCTTTACTATGTTGATGATATAATCATGGCAGCGCCTGTTTCTTCGGTTAGATCCATTCTTGATATTTTTAATTCTCAGCATCCTAGGCTTTAGTTCACTATGGAGATGGAGGGTGATAGATTGAATTTTTTGGATTTAACAGTGATTAGGGATAATGAGTTGATAGAATTCAATTGATACCACAAGCTGACTTTTTCGGGTATATATTTGAATTTTTGGTCACAGCACCCGATTTCTCGAAAAATAGGTACAATCGCGGGATTAGTTGATAGAGTAGTTTTGCTTTTAAATCCTAAATTTTATCTTGATAATTTGTGTTTCACGATTAAAGTATTGTTAGAAAATAATTATCCATTAGCCTTTATATTTGAGAATATTAACAATCGTTTGAAGAATATTATTATGGCTAGTAATAGGAAGATTGTTGTTAATGATAATAGGGTTGAAGTAGTGCAGCCTTCGTGGTTCACTGTTCCGTTCGTGGTATTACTAACAAGTTTAGTAGATTGTATAGCGAGCGTATGAGGATATCGTTTCATAGTACTAATAAATTGCGAGAATTCATCAAGATGCATAAGGACCCTTTACCGCGTGATAAGAGGTCGAATGTTGTTTGTAAGATTTCGTGTAGGAGTTGCGATGCAAGTTATGTAGGACAGACGTGTGACAGACAGCTGAGATCAAGAATCACTTAGCATAAGAACCACATCCGATGGAACACGTCTACTCGTAATATCATAACGGAACATCGGTTGCAAGAAGGCCATGATTTCGATTGAGACAACGTTACAATACTGGATGAAGGGCCTCGCTACAGGAAGCTATTGATTTCGGAGATGATATTCATCACGAGACAGACGCATGGGCTCAAACTATAGACGGATATGGAAGAGCTTCCCAAGGCCTACCTCCCGATCATAAACAAGCTATAAAGACTTGAGTTGTAATGGGTGGCACCCAGTTGGACACGGCTCAATTGGACACGAGCCACTCACAGCGCTTGAGACTACAAAGCTTCTAGGCATCGGTCGTTGTGATTGGTGGTATCCAATCGAGCCGTGATCAATCGGGATCACCCCAGTTGTAATCACGTCTAGTCAATCAGTGTCGTTCGTACGCACTGTTGTGTCTTTCTGGCGTGTTTATCAATTACTTTTCAACTTTCTTTTTCTTCGAATTGATTAACGCTTTAACGTTACATTTTACCATTTGTTATCTCGGAAAATTACTAGCTAAAAAACAAAAAGTGACTCACTGTGTCTGATACTGACTGGCCAACATTATCAGGAGCTGGTTCTTGAATTATTTTTATAGTAATGTTTGCCATATGGTGCTTTGTGAGCATGGTGAGCGTCATTATATTTGCTGGATAATTAATTATAATCTTAAAGTTGTTCGATAAATTATTTCTCCATATTCTATTTTTCGATATTTCCTAATTTCTTTGCTTTCTTTTTTCTTTTTCTTTTATTCTTTTTGGTTTTAATTCCGACATTTAAATTCTTAATATAGGGGAGCTCACCATAGGATAACTTTTATTTACAGTTTATATATGTTAGTTTATGTTGTCTCTGAAGATGGCTCAAACGTGAGCCGAAACATCTCAGCGCGTTTAGTGAATAAAGAAGTTCTTTCCAATTTTTGTATTAGCTGCATAACAACTTTCTCGTTGTAGAAATACATTTTCGACAAATTAAGACTACGATTTGTTCTAATGTTAAACTAAGAAAGAACACAAGATTACATAAGGTTGTAATAGCGTTCTAATTACGCTACAAGTATTACAAGTTATGTGTTGACATTTTTTCTATGTATACACTACACATGCATATACATGTGTAATAAATTGTGAACTACATTCGGAAATAGCACGAATTCTGAAATGGTTACGTCGTTTGCTTAATTTATCTATAGGTACATTTTTTCTGAACAATGTAATGAAAAACATATATATAGTTTAATACAAAATAATTTTTCACGAAAACGTTTCCGTTCATTGATGATCTCACACTTCTGACTTTAAGGTCATCTCAAGTTCGTAGTATAGCAGGTCATTGAACTCGTTTTGACATCAGTTACCATATTATGAAGTAAAAAATATATAGTGCTATTTAAAAAATATAAAACAAATAAAGAGCTAATGAGAGTTTTACGCGCGGTTGTTAGTGCGAAAATAGGAATCGTTTATTGTGTCGAAAAATTATAGTATAATTAATTATACGTAGACGTTTCGGCTCGCTTTCGAGCAGGCCTATGGCACTCAAGAGGTTTTCTATAGTTTAATGTGACCCCGCTA
>NW_017295750.1:103332-111483 GCF_001594075.2 Trachymyrmex cornetzi | reverse complement strand
GTCAGTTACCTCATCCTAATAAGAAATTATACACTCTTTTACGGCAAATAGAATATTCATTTCAAAAGCATCACACTTATACTAACGTCTTAGAATTAATAATTACGGACATTCTGGAAACTAAAATTATGACATTTCCATGTATTGAGCATGCGGAAGAGATAATGTCATTCATTATTTGCTTTTATGTACAAATGCGTATGCGTCAATATGCTAAACAAACAAATAGAAATCAGGTTAAAAAAAGTGGCTTAAAAAAAAAGGAATCCAAATTTTATTGTACGTAAAATTTTGAATTTTTTTCTTAAAAAATATTGTTTCTCATATGTACAATATATAATATATAAGTCTTTTATGGTTTTTTATATACATCTTAGTTTATTTTATAATAACTAAAATACACATATATGTATATACATTTATGTCATTTTGTCACTTATTTATTGACCTGTCCATTATAAATAAAAAAAAAATCTTTAGTTAAATAAATAAAAAACGATACAAATATTTTATTTTTTTGTAAAAGGCGTTTTTTTATTCTCGTGCAAACTGCATCGCGTCACGGCAAGGGACTATACCAGTACCAGACTGTACTATAGTAAGCGGACTAAGATACTACCAGTGCCCTCAGCGGATTTCGGACAATAACGGGGTCACTTAAACTATCGAGTGCCATAGGCCTGCTTTCGAGCCATCATCAGTATCTGAACATGTGTTGTAAATCTCTCACTTCTTCATGGTGAGGCGACAGAGTGGCAGTTCAATCCTTATTCTATTGGCAATGGTTGACATTTCCAGTGGCAATGAATAACAGATGAAAATCTGTGCCGATATCAAAAACATTATTTTTTATAAAGAAAAATTAATGCACTCATCCGTATAGCCATGAAAGATGTGAACATAAAAAAATAATCAAAGTTAAAAGATCTGCAAATTGTTCATATTGTGCGATATAAATTCGCTACAAACGTTCCGATTATTGTGACGGTTAACATTCAAGTGAGTCAAAGAATAATACACAATGTACAAACTGATAAGTAAAACGGACGGTACCAACAAATGTCAGACTGTTACTTAAAGATAATAAAAACAAAAACGGCGCGCAGTTTAAATCAGTGTAAATTACTGAGGACCGAGATGTATTTGTGATGTAAAAACTCGGTGTCAGATTGCAAATTAAGACTGTTTTTTTGGAACTGAATATGTAACATTTTTGAGATACGTCGTTTGTACAAAAACTGTTCCTGATCAACAATTTCTATGCCTTCTCAATCGAAATCATGGTTGAGATCCAATCTGTGTTCGGTAATAACTAGAGATGTGCGAGAACCCGAAAAGATTGGGTCGGGTCGGGACGGAAATTTTTATCGGGATCGGGTTGGGTTCCCGATACAATCGGGATTTCCGAAAATGTTCGGGATTCCCGAGAGAGTCGGGATTCTCGAAAGATTCGAGATTCCCGGTGGATTCAACATTCTCGAGTATGTCGATTTTTCTGAAAATTCGATTACTGTTTCGACACTCGTTTTCATAAATTCATTTCAATAAACTCTCGATTTTTCATGCCTTTGTTAAAACTACATTTTAAAATTTATTCCTTAATTTATTTGTATATGATGAGTTTATTAATATTTATAATATTATTAAAATAAAATGGTAAAATGACATAGGTAAGCTTATAAAATTTTATAGATGGAATGGAAATAATGAAATAATTTATTTCATTTACCATTTTATTTTAATAATATTATAAATATTAATAAACTCATCATATACAAATAAATTAAGGAATAAATTTTAAAATGTAGTTTTAAAAAAGGCATGAAAAATCGAAACTTCGAGAGTTTATTGAAATGAATTTATGAAAACGAGTGTCGAAACAGTAATCGAATTTTCAGAAAAATCGACATACTCGAGAATGTTGAATCCACCGGGAATCTCGAATCTTTCGAGAATCCCGACTCTCTCGGGAATCTCGAATTTTTCGAGAATCCCGACTCTCGAGAATCTCGAATCTTTCGAGAATCCCGACTCTCTCGGGAATCTCGAACATTTTCGAGAATCCCGATTGTGTCGGGAACCCGACCCGACTCGACCCGATGCCTTCCCGACCCGTCCCGATCATCGGGTTCCCGATATTTTCGGGTTCTCGCACACCACTAGTAATAACAGAATGTTTACTCGTGTCTCTTCGGATGTCACTACAATGTTACGAGATTCTCGTTTTTAAAGTTCTCTCTGTCTGCCTGACATAGGAGGCATCGCAATCCTTGCAATATATCTTGTACTCTACGTTTTTTTTGCTTCATTAGGTAAAGGATCCTTATGTTTTAATAAAAGCATTGAGCTTGTTCAGGCTAAAAAATGCAAGGTCAACATTAAGACCTTTAATTATGTCCTTGAATTTGTATGAGATCTCCGAAACAAATGGAATCGTAAACCATGACTTCTTAATAATATCTTCATCAGAAGTATCATTCGTGTTTTGTTTTAAGGTCTTATTACTCAATAAAGATTTTAGGCGCTCATTAATTGTGTTAAAAATAAAATCAATTGGATAGTCATTACTTAAAAGTGTCTCAATGACAAAAATCAAGTTCTTTTTGTGATATTAGGTTGAGATAACAAAAGGCTCTATTAACCATTCCTATGATCGTACCTCTTTTTGGCGAAATAGGATGCTGAGAAAAGAAATTCAGATACCTACCGGAAAAAGTAGGCTTATGGTATCAATCATATTCAAGAGTGTCGTTATTCTTGATAATAGTGATATCTAAATAATTTAATCAGTTCCCACCAATTTCAATCGTAAACTGTAATCGAGGATGAAACGAATTGAAAACTTGTAATATTTCTGAAGTTTTTTCAGATGGAGTTCCCATTGCAATGTCATCTACGTAGCGAATGTAAAAGGGAATATGGAAGGCTAAAGTATTCAATGCTTTTATTATATTAAAAAAAAATACAATTAGTTGACTTTGATTTTTTCCCTAAAATAGAATATTTTGCAAATTTTTAGTATTGCAATGTATAGTCGATTGAAAACTGACTAACTTCTATTCAAAATAATTTTTGTCACATCATCGGAAGTGCCAGAAAAGTCGTGATCACAGTTACGTGGGACACTCTGTATGTGTATGTCGCTGTCTGGCTCAGTACGTCGCGGACGAGTTTTTCGATACGCGGTGTTCGCGAGTCACGTGGAACGCAGGGCGACGATCAGCTGTGCGGCGCGGCGCGGCGCTTCGCTGATTGGCTCGCGTGAACGCGGATATACGCCAAGCGCGAATCGCAGTTGTTCTTGCGACACAGTACACCGGCGGGCGTTTTCCCCGACGTAATGGGGAAATACGCAGATGTGCAAAGCGGCACTCGATGGTCGAGATCACCCGGCAGAGACAGAGAAATCTCTGTTCCGTGCTATTGCGTTGAGACCGATTAGAATTTCAGTAGTTGCTGCAACCAGCAGCGGTAGAGAACACTCGACGGAGATATCCCTTGGCTATTGCAGGAGTGGTATGCGGCAACTAGCCAGCCGTCGAGAAAGTTATTCGGCAATCGAGAACGCTCGGCACATAAGAGTATTCTCTACCCTAGAGTTTCCCGTCGACACAGCAGTTCTTTGCAGGAAAGCCGGTCGGTCGCTGTCAAGAACGCTCGAATGGTGACAAGAGTATTCTGTACCACACCCAAAAAAAGATAATCTAATTGTAAAGTGAAATTTCCGGTAATCTCATATTCTAAGCAGAAACTTTTATGGAAAGAGTATTCCTCTTCCAATGCACTGGACTATTCATCAAAAATGTATTGGAGATTATTCTAACAGTTTTCCTCTTGTATGAAGAGGAATATATTTACTGAAAGCGGAGTACCCTCTTACGAGTAAATTATATTAGGAACACAGCAAGATTTTTACTGCAGATGCAAAATGAAAGTACTCTAACTGTAAGAATATTGTGCTTAGCATAGTTTCTTCTCAATTTCAGAAGATTCCTCTTGAGGCCGTATATAAGAATAAAATCCTCTAAGATTTAGCGGTTTCTACTAATATTAAAATTATTTTTTTTGGGTGATGGATATATTCGGCTTTATTAATCTGAGTATATCCTCTTATTTTATATACATATATCTTACTAAATTTTATTATTCAGTAATTAAAAAAATTTTAACAATTTATCCATACACCTTGGCATATATAGGGTGTCTCATTTTATCTTTCGCATTGAAATATCTCAAAAAGTATAAAAGATACGGAAAAATGTTACAGATTTTTGTATCTCTGGCTTGCGCGTGATGGAATGCTTGGTGTGAGGTCAATATAGACAGATCTACTCGTTAATAAACACTTTATTCAGAACAGAAATCTGAATATCGTACAATGTTGCCTGTTGTTGAGCGGGTTTTCTCTTTTTCTACAGAACGTGGATCGACTAGAACTAAAAACAGACTCTACCGATAAACTCGCTTGTGATTGGTCGGAACATAAAGCGCGTTCATACATAATATTCTTCTCTCCATAGGAAAATAAAATTTACTTGGAACATATTTATTAGGAGGGCGGCGAAGTCGAGTCGATCTTCGTGGTACAGTTGGCAGCGTAAAGAGTTGTTCTGGTGACGATTCTTATGCTCTAACTGGACTGGAATTGACGGTAGCGGCCCTAAATTCTTGAACTGTTGTCTCGGAGTTGTGGAACTAATTGCTTTATCTGAGGTGGTCTTAAATCTATCTCCATAGATATTGTTGTACCGCTCCGGGTGCAAGGGTGCCGCTCAGGGCATCGTTTGTAGAATTTACGGGTCAGCCAGTTACCTGCAGTATCTTCAAGACACTACGTGCCGCTCAGGGCGTTGCAGAACCACAGTTTGGACGTGCGGTGTCGGTGTATGAAGGCTCGATGTCCTCCAATAATTATAGGCCAGCGTTCGAGTTGTACAAAGAGCTTTTATTATTCACTTACAAGTCTACGTACTGTACAATATGTTGAGGTTTAGAGATTAGATGGAGACTCTCACAGTACGCGCACTCTCACTTCACTTTTCGGAACGGCCCCGAGATGTTCGAGGCTTACCTTTTTATATTTCTTAAGTAGACCGAATTTATGCGTGATTAACAAAAATTGCTTTGTGTGTCACCTCCTTTGTGCTACAAAGTAGGTGACTTAATTTTGTAACGATTACTTGCATGTCTGCATAAAAATGCTGACGAGGATTTCAGGTTCGACCTAGTTAGGTCGTAACAATATGAACTCGTCGGGGTGAACTTGATTGTTCCTCTTCTTTAAGTGGTGGGTTGATATTTGTCGGTGAACATTCGGATTTCTTTCTGGTGAATGCACGAATTTGGTCCACATGTCGCTTGACTCCGTTTACCTGCATCTTCCACCTCGTAATGAAGATTTTCTAATCTAGTAACGATTCTGCTTGGGATCCATTTATCCATTCAAGAATTGTCCGAAAGGAAATAAATTGTTTGTCCTGGTTTAAATGATCTAAATGAAGAATCGAGCTGTTGTAGCTTCTCCTTCATTTTGGCGTACATATCGTTAGATGAGAACAAATTTAGTCAAGTTCGTATATTGCGTCCCAAGAAGAGTTGAGCAGGAGGTTGTCCCGTTGCCACATGCGGAGCTTTCTGATGGGAGGATCTCAATTGGACACGGTTTGATTGGACACCGCTCAATTGGACACGCTTAATTGAACACTGATCAATTGGACATCGATCGATTGGACACCAAACGATTGAACACTGTTCGATTGGACACAATGCGAAATATAATGTATGCCTTAGATTTCAATTAATAATTATTTCATTGCATGTAAAAATCACGACACTGTGCAATTCGACACCGATCGACTGGACATTGATCGATTGGAGACCTCTCCTCATGGTGGAATTAGAAAGGTGAAGCATTGCGCGCATAATGGAAGAGATGGGCGGTAACTTAGTATATTTCGATCAATCAGACGTATGCGGCAATGCAAGCCACGAATTTTAAAACAAGTCGATGCAATATGAAATAGAAAGATCATGTTTGAATTATAGTACATTTTATTGAAAAGAAATAATTCATAAAATATATATAATAAAATATAATAAAATAATAAAGTAATAAAATATAATAAATTAATATAATAAAATAATTAAATATATAATAAAAATGAATTATAACGCAATTTTGTTACAGATACGTTTTAATTTTGTATTTTTTCCTTTTTTTCCTCCTTTTAAAATATTTTGTTCCTTAATTTTTAAATTCATGTTTTGCAAATGGATGTATGTCCTGGTTCTTACTAAGCAGTGAATTACTACTCGCGGAAATACATCTTCATTTATGCTAAGGATAACACGGTCCGTAATCTTATCGAATATTGCAAGTTCTTTACTTAAACTGTTGCCATGAAATTTTAGGAATTCCTCTTCCATAATTTTGGTAACAGCTTGGAAATTCTCAGACGGGTAAATACAGTTTCCTCTTGATAAATATAATAATCAATGATGTTTATCGAGAGGTTGCATTTTCGCGGTAAGCAGACCAAGGTGACGAAATGAATAGCGAAATCGATGCGCGATGTAACCAGCCACGTATATTAAAGTCTCAGATTCAATTTTTTGGCGAGCTGTGTCTTTTTCAAATTCTTTCAATAGCTTCCACTCGTCTGTCGTCGAATTATCAATGTGGACTACAATTTATAATAAATATAAATAATGAAATAATATTGTAATGGAAATAATAAGTAACAGTTTTACAGCACAATTCTTTTATTATTGTACAATTGTTTACAATTATTTTATTTTATACTATTTTATATTATACAACTAGCTTTATGCAACATCGAAAAATTATGCTCCCAATATGAGCAATCCTGAGAAATCGTTGATAAAGTGCAAAGTATATCAGTATTGAAATAAGAAAACTTTATTTAATGTTTTTAAAATGCAAAAGCAATGGAGAAATTTATTTTTAATAATCGCAATATCATAATATAATATCATTTTTACGATTATTAAATTATTATACTCTTCTTTACAATTATATGTATAACTAACACGTTCTTTTTTGTTTTATTAAATGAATAAAATTACCTGTATCTTCTTTCTGTTCTCTTCCTACTTTTCATGCATGTCATTAGAATTTTCTTCTATTCTTGTTTGCAATCCTTCATTGAACATTGATATTTCCATTGCGATTCAATCCTGTTCAAAAGAATCCATCAACTCTGATTGGAAAGAATAGCATACATCTTCCACATCCACAAACGAAGTTGAGCCCGTATCTGTGTTTGTTTTTTCTGATATTCCGTATTCAGAATGTTTTTCTAGGATATACCATTTCAAACATATTTGACACTGTACGGATTACCATGCATTCCTCCTATCGATGTGTGCAAAGAAATTTTCGAGTATCTCTTGGGACAGTCGTCTGGTAATTATATATTCCGGAATGTGTAACTGTAATAAGTTCTCGGATGTGTATTTTTCCTTCAAATGCAAGAGCAACTCTTTCAGGGATTTATTAACTAATAATATCCCTTTTTGAAATGGCGTAAGAGATTTTTTCCACATACTTCCATTTTAAAAATAAACTCATTCATTCTATCGAGAGTGTTATCCTGGTATTCTAAGTCAACTCCATAAGCACGTAAGCCACTGTGATTCCCATATTTGGATTGTGTATTCAGAAGATCGAACCAATTATTTACTAGTTCTATCATGTCTCCATTGCTTTCCAATTTTTATATTTAAAAAAAACCTTGTTTTCCGCAATACTTTATAGCCGTAGCATTTCTAAGGGAAAAAACTTGGGCTGCTAGTTTCACGTTTTGTCGCTGAAAGCCTTTTGCATCAAGATGATCTCTACTTAAGTTGAAGGCTATTTTTGGTAATTCTACAGAATAGGGGACCTTGACCTATGACCTTGACCTTGACATATGTTGTCAAGGTCATGACCCTGAGTAACTTCCACCAAGTTTTAGCTGTCGCTCGTCCTTCGTTAAAGAGTTATTAACAAAAGAAGTTTGAAAAATAATATATTATTTCTGCTATATATGCAATATTGAATACTATTCTATATAGGTTTTGACCCTTCATTGACGCACGACTCTCACCTCCGACTCTCACCTCCGACTCTCACCTCCTCCCCCTGCTTCA
>NW_017295750.1:100592-103095 GCF_001594075.2 Trachymyrmex cornetzi | reverse complement strand
AGTTGAAGGTGAGACTCGTGCGCGCTTTGATATATGTTGTCAAGGTCATGACCATATTGTAAAGCAGAGAATTCTCGTGTTACATATATAGCTGAACTTCTTTTGTTAATAACTTCTTAACGATGGACGAGCGACGGCTAAAACTAGGCGTAAGTTACTCAGGGTCATGACCTTGACAACATATGTCAAGGTCAAGGTCATAGGAGAGGGGTCCCCTATTCTGTAGTTTTACCCTATTTTTAAATCTCTTTTATTAAGATCCACTAGCTCTTCTAAAATCGATTTATTTACAGTCAAATCATCCATACTGAATCCGGAATTGAACAAATTGTTCATCATCAATTTTATTAGATGAGGAACATCTGCGAACACAAAACATTTTAATGTCTCGTCCGCCGGATGTAAGAAAAAATTTTGTTTCGCCATTGTCGTCGGTGTTTTGACATTTATAGAATGTTTGGATGTTTCAATTCCAATATTAAGGTTTTTCCATAAAGCCATATTTGTTGAACCCATATCGCTAGTTACAGACACAACAATGTAATCAATTTTGTACAGAGCTTGTATAATTTCAAATAAAATGGTTTTTGTCATTGGCTGAGAAAAGTCATAAAACACTGATTGTTTCCAACTACCAAAAAGTCCTCGAGCCATTACAAATTGGCACAATTTATGTGGCCCGTACACCTTCTGCTCCCGACGTTCCAAATCAATCTTATTTGAAATGCATATTTCATCGAAACTTAACACGGTCAATTTATCAGTAACAGTTAAGTTCTTTCCTTTTGTCTCCATAATTTCCAGTACATTATGTAAAATTCCTGGTTTTACTGAAATATTGTAACTCCAGTTCCGAAGCATTGACTCGCAAGGAAGCGGTATCTTTATAACCTCGCGTAAATACTTGTATGCCTTTCCACTCTTCGATCTTAGGGCCATGGCTGATGAAATATCTTCCGCTGTCCACGTAATTCGTTTCTGTGGAGTTAGCAATTTTTTTATTTGACCTGGTGTAAATACTGTACGCAGCATGTTACATGAAATTCTTTGTCCGTGTCTCTCAATATCTTTCTTCATATCTTCGGTGATTTTATCGCGGCTCTGCGAGATGATCTCAAGCTCCAAAGTTTTATTATTGACAATAATAAGATTGGAAATAAGACCGTTTATATTAGAAACATTACTTTAAATACGAAGCGCCACTACGATCTGAATCTTAAGATGTTGAACTATTATATATGTATATTAATTTAAATCAATTAATTTCATAAATTATGATTGCGTGCCGATATGGTTGTTGGACTTTCAACGCAATCAATCTGACATATTAATAATCCTCCCAAATTTCCCAAATTTAATCTTAAAAAACTGTAATAAACTTATTGCGAAAAATATTGCCTCGGCCGGGAGTCGAACCCGGATCTCTTACATTCCATGCGAGCGTCCTAAGCCTTTAGGTCTCGGTGGTCTAAAGGTTTAGGACTGAGGGTGGAATGATGTTAGTAAACTCATCCTTCAACATTTTGTGAATATTTATCTATTATTTCATGCTTTCCATTGAATGTTGCATACCTTATGTATAGAATTTACATCCATCATGCCAACGAATTGCGCCGCATATCGTTGTAGTAATAACACGGTTATTTATACTAAGCGACACTGATGATTCCGTCGTTTTAACCTCATCAGCTATGTAATGTGTAGTCTCGAGTGTTTGAGCGATCTCGTATGCTTCGGCGAATGTAACTGGCTTTTTTGCACTAATCTCGTCGTACATCTCTTGATTCGATAACATGTAGTTGCCCAATCAACAACCTATCAAAGAAAATCACCATATTCACAATAAGCAGCATCCTGTTTCAAATGTAATGCGAAATTAGCGACTGTTTCATCTTTCTGCTGTGCGACGGAATTTAATATTTTCAGCTTATTTATTTTTTACGCGATCAAAATGGTTAATAAGTGTAGATCGTATTTTGTCGTATGTTAAATCTTCTGATTGTCGCGGGCAGATAAAAAATTTGAGAGTATTATTAAGTTTTGCGCCCATATGTACACGTGCGTAATTAGCGTATAAATTGTTTGTGATATAATTTGAAGGGCTCAATCAAAGCATTTAAAATAGTCCTATATCGTTGTTACTTCTCAAGTTCAGTATTCATCCATTGAAAATATCAGTACCCTTGCTCGATTTGGCGATGGTGCCTCCATCGAATTTGTTAAATCACTAGCAGTTATGTTAGCTGCAGATATTAGGTGTTAAACTTAATTCCTATCGTTTTTTCGTCTCGAAAATCGATTTGTTTCGAAGGGAAGATGAATGAATACCTTAATCAAAGTAATTTCTTCCATTTTTTACTATTTTTTCCCATCTCTCCAGCAACAGGGCAATCCCACGACGGCGGTGTCTTTCGATGCGATCCATTCATTCACCCATTTTTGGACTTCGTTGTAACTGGAGAAGTGTGTGTCCGTAAGTGCGTGTTGCATCGATCGGAAGAGA
>NW_017295750.1:97599-100497 GCF_001594075.2 Trachymyrmex cornetzi | reverse complement strand
TGGGTGGCACCCAGTTGGACACTGCTCAATTGGACACGAGCCACTCACAGCGCTTGAGACTACAAAGCTCCTAAGCATCGATCGCTGTGATTGGTGGTGTCCAATCGAGCCGTGGTCAATCGGGATCACCCCGAGCGGTATCATGCAACAAAATGACTTTGCGTCAATTGTTGGCTTCGGATGATCTTTTTTGCATCAATTCGTCATTTAATCGGTATAATTGCTGTTTGTAGCGATCAGCTGTAACGGTTTCATTTGGACTCAAGAGTTCATAATACAGTACACCTTCCTGGTCCCACCAAACGCACAGCAAGGTCTTATGCCCGTGAATATTCCTCTTCGGCGTTAAAGTAGATAGTTGGCCGGGGTCCACCCATGATTTTTTCCGCTTGGAATTATCAAAATAAATCCATTTTTCATCGCTAGTCACGATGCGTCACAAAAAACTCTTTTTTCTTTGCTTGGCAAACAAAGAAGTCGCAATAGTCAAACGATTTGAAATGGCACTTTCTGACAACTCATGTGGTAGCCATCTCCCTTCCTTATGGATCTTTCCCATGGCATGCAAGCGTTTTGAGACGGCCATTGGAGTAACATTTAACTGTTTCGACAACTCTAAAAGCGTTTGAGCTGGATTCTCATCAAGCAATTCTTGCAGCTCGACATCTTCAAATTTTTTCGGCTGTCTTGGACGTTCTTTGTCTCTCACATCAAAATCATCGTTTCGGAAGCGTTCAAACCAAACTCTACATGTTCTTTCCGATGGAGTTTCATCACCATACACTTCGGATAATAAGCGATGCGCTTCATCTGCGGTTTTCTCGAGGTCGAAGTAGTGAAGAAGCACACGTTGGAAAAACAGCTTATCGCGATTCATTTTCAATCGATTGGAAAATCTCTTTGGCGTCGAGAAATCTAACCTGTGAGGATTGAATCACTTTCAGCGATGTCTCAACTACAAAAGACATATGACTTCATCGTCGAAACTCGCCAGCGTTGGAGCCAGCACCCTCTAGTAGCGAGCGATAGGAATTAAGTTTAACACCTAATACTTGTAGTGCACTGGTAAACATGTTTGTTATTGCTTGTAAAGTTGTAAAAACTCTTGTATAATATCTATCCTTACGATGCGTGACTTCCGTCCGTTCGAGACTTAACCTTAATTCGTGCTGTACGTACTTCTTCGCTTGGATGTAGAATCAACTTTTTTTTACACCACTTTTGTATCTCTGGCTTGCGCGTAATGGAATGGTGCGAAGTCAATATAGACAGATCTACTCATGAACACCTTATTCGGAACAGAAATTTGAATGTCGTATAATGTTGATGGCCTAGTTTACCGAGGTTTCGATCCGAGGAATGTAAGAACCAATCAACTGCAATCGAGCATTCCCTTATCATTCGACTGTAACAGGGGAATACTCGACTGCAGTTGGTTGATTCTTGCATTCTGACCCGGATCGAACCGTCGGTGTAAACTAGGCCGATTAGCGGGTTTTCTCTTTCTTTACGGAACGTGAATCAACTAAGAACGTGCTGTACTGCTCGTTTGTGATTGGTCGGTACATAAAGCGAGTTCATACATGACACAGATGAAAGTAGAACGATTTCCAGATAGATGTATTTTGGTCGCATTGGTTTTTTTCTAGGTGGAGACATCAAAAAGATATGGAGATCATTTCTACTTTTTTAATTGGAATTGTATGATTTTCTGCATTA
The DNA here is from genome assembly GCF_001594075.2 of Trachymyrmex cornetzi. Taxonomy (NCBI): domain Eukaryota; kingdom Metazoa; phylum Arthropoda; class Insecta; order Hymenoptera; family Formicidae; genus Trachymyrmex; species Trachymyrmex cornetzi. Next base: position 98,778 of record NW_017295750.1, on the reverse strand, counting down.
TGATTCCTTGAATTATTCTGCATATAAAAGTATTAAGAAAACACATAGTTGATTAAAAAATATATGTAGATAGAATGAATAATTTTTTAAATAAGCAACTATGCATTTTCTTTACACCAATTGATTCATTTTATCATTTTGTTCGTAAAAATATTAAGGTACTATTATTAAAAAATTAATAATCAACGAGATATTCGATATTTCATATCAATATGCGCCAGATAAATAAATCAATAATTTATAAAATATTTTATACTTAATAAAATATTTTATAAATTATTGATTTTTTTATATCTTTAATACTTTTGTATGCAGAATAATTAAAGGAATCATTATGTAAAAAAATCATACAATTAAAAAAAGTGAAGGTGCTCTTTGTATCTTTTTGGCGCCTCTACCTAGAAAAAAATGTAACCAAAATACGTCCCTCAAAACCGTTCTACTTCCTTCTTAAACATTTTACATTTTTCGTATTTTTTATACTTTTCAAGATATAAAAGTTGAAATGATACAAAAGTTAAAATGAGACAACCTATATGTCGTACTTTGATATACAGGGTGTTTCCAAATTAAATGGCAAAACTTCGGGAGCGTGTAGAGGAGTTAAAAACTAAGAAAAAAAGTCCTATAGACATATGCTCGTTTTTGCTTTGTTTCGCAGGAAATCACGGAAAAAGAAAAAAATATAATTTAATTTATTATTTTAATTATTTTATTTACAAACTTTTTAATGAAGATTTTGTTCGAAATGTGCACCTCTTGCAGCAATACAAGCATTGCATCTGTCAAACACGGCTCTTGTAGCAGCCAGGCGCTGTTCTTGCGATATTCTGTTCGCTGCAGCTATGATACGATTTCTCAAATGTTGCTCTGATTGAATAGGCGAAGAATAAACTTCTTGCTTCAGAGTACCCCATGCGTAGAAATTTAATGGCGTTGAGTCGGGTGAACGAGTTGCCCAATGTACTGCTCCTCCACGTCCAATCCATCGTTGTGGGAATTTTCTATCTAACCAGGTTCTAGCGACTCTGCTGTAATGAGCAGGGCATCCATCTAATTGAAACCACATTTCAGTACGTTGTTGTAATGGGATGTTTTCTAAATAGTCAGAAAATTCATTCTCCAAGAAATTTAAAAAACGGTCCCCATTTAATCTTGCAGGTAAAAAAAACGGTCCCA
>NW_017295750.1:89033-97337 GCF_001594075.2 Trachymyrmex cornetzi | reverse complement strand
GATAGCGATTATCTCCTTTTACAGTTCGCCAAATTGTTTGTGGTGACACTCCCAATACAGCCGACGCATTCCGAACGCTGGTCTCAGGATGATTGTCAAAATGTTGTAAAATACGATTCCCTACCTGCAAATCTCTTCGTAACGCTGCTTGAAATCGGTTGTTTTCTTGTCGAATTGAAAATGATCCAGTCTCTCGTAATCTATTAAATGTCAACATAAACACTCTTCGGTTTGGCACTCTTCTGTTTGGAAATCGTCGCGCATATTCTCGCACCGCCTTTAAAGCATTACCGTTGCAGAAACCGTATACAAAAACCATATCAGCATATTCACTATTAGAATACGTACGCGGCATATTGCAAAAGACAAGATTCATCTACTGTTAAAGGCTTTCAAAGAGCGACCGACAAATTCATAACAGAAAGTGGAAAATGTAATCAAATATGTCGGTGCTAGATATGGCAAGAAATGTAAACATTTTTTTTCGATTTTCTCTGAAACAGAGCAAAAACGAGCATATGTCTATAGGACTTTTTTTCTTAATTTTTTACTCCTCTACACGCTCCCGAAGTTTTGCCATTTAATTTGGAAACACCCTGTATAGAGTGTCCCATTTTAACTTTGATATATAGTGTCCCATTTTACACCGAAATAGCCTGACCTTGGCATCATTAAGGTCAAACTTCTTATGTATCTCTTTGAACCTTAAACATTTTATCTGAAACATTTTTCCATATCTTTCGTATTTTTCGAAATATTTGCCTGGGGAAATTAAAACTTTGTATGTACACACAGCCATAAATGCCTTAACATGCCTTTTCATGCCTTCTCATTTTTTCTCATGCCTTCATTTAATTCCTTCTCCAATACTCTTGCAACTTCGTGTGTTACTCTAGAGAAAAAGTTACATGATTAATACTCTGATTTAATTAGTCAAACATGAGAAAATGTGAAAAACGTTCCGCGAGTAAGGTTCCAATCAGGATAACATTTTCGCTATAACTTTCAAATATTAATAGTATATCGCACCATATTTTATTTGAATAGAATTGAACCATCCTTCATTTGAATAGAATAAGTCTCTGTGAAACTTCTGATAGATAAATCAAAAACAGTAAATAATAGTGATGAATAGAGAATATTAAGATTTTTTATATTGTCTTATAGCACGCTTTGATGAAAGCAATCCTATTTGCTCATAAAATAATTTTGGAAAATTGGCTATCCGAATGGGAAGTTATGTCAAGTTAGAGTTAAAAATTGAAGTTTATTTTTTCATCATATTTTTAATATCACTTTAAGATGAATGAAAGTATTTTTTTTCCAGAAAAAATATTTCAGACAAAAGTTTGTTATATTTTTTTGTGTAATCCGAACTGTAATAAAATGTATTATGTTGCATTTCCAAAATTTAATATACGGTTTGAATAGCTTATTTTCGTTCGAAATCGGAAGTTATTATTATTATTTGAAACGAATAAAACATATTCGATTTATTCATCACAATTTTTGAGATTTTTCATAGAAATTGCTTCCCTTTAAAAGAGGTCTTAGACATCTTATCTTCTTTTTTTGTGTTCTAATCTTTTCTCGTAAATCTGACATAAATGCTATATCAAACAGGTGTTGTGGCATTAAACGGACTTTTGTATGTGGTGGGTGGAGACGACGGTTCCTCCAGTTTGGCATCTGTAGAAATGTATTCTCCAAGAACCGATACCTGGACTACTTTGCCGACTTGCATGGGAGTTGGGCGTAGTTACGCAGGTGTAGCCATCATCGACAAACCAATGGCCTCTGCAACGACAATGTGAGGTCTACAATCCGCTGGGCATACGACAGAACAAAATATGGATTCAGATGTCGAGATATCGGATTCCTCGCGGGAAGCCGGGCCCAGCGGTGTGCAAAATCGCGGCGCCAGCCACAATTGTCCAGGTCCGCGTTGCGTTTGTCAGAGATATGAGAACGGCGAATTAGCCGCAGTCATAATGAATCAAGGCAGAAGTAATCAGGAGAGGGATGATAGTTATCAAAACGCGGGTCATATCTCGCGTGCTTTTCAGAATCGTCCCAACAGCATGCTACAGATACATCCAAATCTGAATCCAAATTATCAAAATCCGATTGATTTGATACGCAATTATAACCGTCAATTACAACAACCACAGCAACAGCAACAGCAACAGCAAGAACCGGAAGAAAACATTTACGAGCGTTTGGATAATGATGATGATGAAGACGATGATGAAAATGCGGAGATCTCTCAGAACGAATCTCTTGTTCAAAACAATCAGGGTAACATGGATAATCATATGTATGAAAGAATAGACGAACGGATATCGTGTAGCAGTAGAGCGCATTGTCATTATAAGTATTATTTACCTACTCATAGTTTTTTGAGCGACGTGGAAAATGCCAGAAATGTGAACCCATACAATCAACCGAGACACATTTATATCGATTATTCTCGATTGAATAGTAACATCTACCATAGTTCTCTAAACAGATTAGGTCGCAATTGTTTCTCCACAGAGAATATTGCATATGCTTCTACGAAACGTTCTCATCCAATCGTGTATAATTGCACGTGTCCGTATTGTAGAAACATGGACGCAAGATACGTATGCCATCATTGTTACTATCTGTATAACAAATTACAATATCAAGAAACCGCTAATTCCAGGCATTACGTGTATCAAGTCTCAAGAAATTGCAGATGTCCCTTTTGTCGTGGTGAATACTCTTATACAAAATTACCCACTCTTCGCGCTGCTGAAGTATTTAAAATAGAATGTCATTGTAGAAATCTGACCAATTGCATCTGCCGTAGTAAAGCTTCGTCTGATTTTAATTCCACGATCGTCGGACGATACTTGGATTGGATTAATCGGACCGGACAATCTGTTAACAATCCTTTATATGCCATGATTCATGTTGGTAGGATGGATCGTGCTTCCGTATCCAGTCACGGGAATATATCTAATAGTAGAAATCCACCAAATAATCCCGGTCCGTCGACGTCCGGTAATGCGACATCTAATGCAAGATTCAACGAGTCGAGTTCATCTTCAGTTTTACGATCGGTATTTGTTCCCGGTGCTTCCACATCAAGTGCTCCTATATGTTCCATAAGTCGCTACGTAGGACACCAGCATACCTGCGATGATTCTTGTATCCGTAGTCAAAGCGGAAGTTTGACTGGAATATGTCAGTTTCATGGCAGATGCGAAAGAACGGAATGCAATCATGGAAGGCTTTCTGTACATTGGTGGTTCGTGAATAAATGGCTTCCTCTATGGAACTCTCATAATTTTGATAGAAATGTGGATGGCGCACCGTGCGTGGATGAAGTATCACGGGAACAGCGAGAGAGCGACAGCGATGATTCTTAAGTTATTAAGAATTTATTTCTCGTGAGAGTGCCTATTTTACCTACTTCGAATGTTTAATATGCCTCTTTATTAATTTTTATTATACGATTATAGTTTATTGACTCACTCGATGAATTAGAAAAACCGAGAAGCCTGCGTACATACACAGCGTAGATAATTTAGTGATACAGTAATGACTTTAAGTATATGTCTCATGACAATAAATTCGTATATTGCGATTTTAAAATATTTGAATAATATTAGAAAAATTGTTTTTAAGCGTTAGTAGAATAGATCCTCTAATTAGAGATTCTGTTCATAGTAGAATGTCATCTATTTTCTAGCAAAGTTAGGGCCATAGCACACAAAAAAACTTAAGCAGTAGCCAATTCAACATGTTAATTTCCTTGCTGCTTACATTTTACTAGAGATCTTCTAATCAGAATGGCAACACGAGACGATTTGAGCCAATTTTTGTATGTAGGATAGTAGTTTTAACAAAATCGATAAAATATGTTAATATCTCTCTCTAATCTTAACACGTTTGTAATCTACCTGCGCTGACGGCAGCTGATGGAACACGCGGAACGTTGTATTCTGTGATATTTTGTACTAAAAGTTATTAAAAAAACCATATTAAGAATCTTTATTTTAGATCGCATATGTGAGAAACATAATCAATACTAGAAATTTAAAATGCCTATTACGGTCGAAACTGGATATTTATTGCTTTAAATAATTCAGTCTTGAATTCAATTACTAATGTACGCTATATGTACTTATATGTATTGTATATGTACTTTCATATATACCATATTGTAGTCGAGGTAATATTTTTCGCAATAAATTTATTAACAGTTTTAACATATTAACATTTATAATGTGATGCTTGATGGTAGCATCAAATTATAAAAATTGCTTGTCAATTCAATTCACGATTACTAGAGTAGCTTTAATTGCATTTATAGTCCGGAAAAACAATTCAACGCGCAGTTCGAAAAGACTACAATATGATATATATTCAAGTATTTACATATATAGTGTATATTAGTAATTCAAGATTGAATTACTTAAAGAGCAATGAAGATTCAGCTTCGACCATAACCGGCATATTAAATTTCTAGTATTGATTGTGCTTATTAAAAAAAATTATTGAAAATGATTGGGTGTGCAGCCCCATTTTGTAATAACTCAGTAGCCAAAGGCTACATATTAAAAACATTTCCCAAATGTCGAATGTCGTGCTTTATTGGCGAAAAATGTTGGCGAAAGATGTTATTTATTTCTTCTCTTATGGACCAAAGGATCGATTATGTATCTTGAAACGATGTGAAAATTATAAAATTGAGTAAATTTATTAGATATTGACTAATGAAATTATAAATATTTCAATGAACTTACTCACTTTAATAATTTTTAATTCTCGTTTCAAAGTACACAATAAAATCTTTAATTTTTCAAAATAATTTCGTTTAAAAAAGAGATTAAACTAAACAATTCTTCTCGCATGTATTATTTCGATATGTAATGTATGAAATCTATTTGTTAATGCCTTTATAAAAAATAATTAATTTTAATTATATTATTGAAATTTAAGAGTAACACGAATACAGGTATTCAAATATAGGTAGGAATTGTTAAAACATGCTGGACCAATCAAAATGCGGCTTTCTGATGTCGCGACTCTGATTATAAGGTTTCTACATCTTATTCCCTTAAATTTTTTATGTGCCACGATCCTTAAACCGAAACATAATGAAGAGCACAGGTAATAGGAACAGGGAATAATGAGTCGTCCAATCAAAGTTTCGAGATATAAGTTAGAAACATAACCTATATTGGTTGTAACCTGTTAATGAGAGTCGTTGAACCAGCTTTTTACTCTATGAGAAAATTATGGATTGCACACGTTATTAGGTATGAAGTCGATAATTTTCTCATAGGGTAAATAGCTGGTTCTACGACTCTGATTCACCCTGTATACAGTGTTTCAGGGCATTAAGGACAACTTTAAAGGATATGAGATCTCAATGAAAAAATCAGTTTTTGTGTGTGTATACTTGTATCTCCTCTCTCTCTCTCTCTCTCTCTCTCTCTCTCTCTCTCTCTCTCTCTCTCACTTTTAAAGAGCTGTGTTCGAGATATAAAAAATTGTTCAAATATTAAGGCTATTTGAACCATGCTAGATGTTACATACGAACTTTATATACAAGACAGTAAATAAATCAACAATTATAATTCTAACGTTTCGACCTTGTAATGTGATTATCTTCAATGATTAATAAAGAAATTGAACCATGGGCTGATCAAATTGAACATTACATTAAAAATAGCTAAGTGCACAGTAATTTCTCTTTGTATGTAAACATAATTCAAAATAAAATGCATTTACAAAATTACAAGTCTCAATTATGTACAAATTTTCCATGTCAAGGATATATGGATCCTAAACCAGTATTTCATGTGTTACATCCAAGCTCTGCATGCATGGAGCTGAGGGAGTGAACGGAACAGGAACCGAATTATTAGACCAATTTGGTCATGTCCATGCTCCGGACCGCAAGGGAGCTGTGCGGAAGGACCGACGCAAATCGGGAGACACTTCGCTTCGTCCTGAAACTTCTAACGAGCCGGGGCTCGTTACGTCGAATGGAGGACGAAGTGGAAACCTCAAAGTAGTGATAGTATGAGAGTTCTAACTCGGGAACTCCGAGGGGAATGCGAGGCGCGGGGGATTCTTCGGTGGCGGCGTATGATGTCATGCGGAGTGGCAGTAAGGTATCCCAGATTTTTGGGACTGCAGGCACATACAAGACAACAAAAAACATCACAAAAAAGGAAATATTGCCATGAACAAAAACAATACAAAAAAACAGATAGTTATAAAATGAAAAGTTTTGCAAAAGGTATTCGCCTGTATATGCTCTAACGGTTTTTCGATCAAGATATAACGTAATGTAATTTTTCTAGATACAACATTCATTAATTATTTTAAATACCTAAATACGATCAAGTTTCATAATTAATCGATTGAGCGCCAGTATCTGGCTGCTATCGAAATCGATAATATAAAACGCAATGTCTTCCTTGATAAAAGAGCCTCAATCCTTTATTCTTTTTTTTTGGAAGGGACATGACATTCGAACATGTTTTTGTAATATGTTTCAAGGTTAGTAGGTAAGTGAAACTCGATAGAATTGTATTTTCGTAAACTTTTATGAGGGTTTGTTTTTTTTAAACATTCTTTGAAAAATGAGCACATAATGCTCTACTCTGAAAAGAGGGAATTGCAGACGAAAATGAATTCAGTCTAGAAATGTGTCAGATTATAGTACGCTGAAATCTACGAGAGCGAACTCGTCTTACTTTACTGTTAGTAAATCGTTGTAAACATGGATCGAGATTTCAATCAAGCAGAGAGCGATCTGTTGAATCAATCCCACCAAATTGCTAACTTGAGGGAGTGTTTCGCGTGGATAGAAGAGTGCAATGAATTAATTAACCAGCTTGAAGAATGCAATCATGTCAAGCGTCCACAGCTCTCCATTGGATGCAGGCAATCTCTAATCGCTACAATTGCACGACTCGAGGGTACGAAGACTCAATTTGAAAGACAATTTCTGCATTTTGGTGGTGATTACGCGAGCACTAGCAATAACAATGACAATAACGTGGAAAGATCTTTTGTTGGCGAGAGATCGATGCGGCGTTTAAAAATCGAATTTTAACCGGTGCGGTAATTAACGCGAACTATATCAAGCCGCGACGATTTTTAGAAGACGTCAGCAGTGTAGTGCTCAAGCGAGTGCAAGATACAATAGAAAGACACAACTGTATAAAAGTGAACACCATATTTAACGGCGAATTTGTGACGGGCGATAAACGTGCCAATAAAAGTATTAATACCAAAAACGAACTCTTTCAAACATCGAACTTGCGTGAGTGGTACGAGCGGTACGTCATCGAACCTACGTTGGCATCTTTGGAGGAGTTTCAAGAACGTGACAGTGGGTGGGCATTGTCGCGAATCATGAATCTTACAATAATCATCAATAAGTGTAATCCATTGCGCGCGGGATGTCGCTTTGAAGTGCCGTGAGAGATAATGACAAAGAGAGCGGTGATTAACGTGCGATCGATGGACAATGCATGCTTCGCGTGGTCGGTGGTCGCCGCTCTGTACCCAGCCAAAAGAAACGCGGATCGCGAATCTTCCTACTTACACTATACGACGGTGCTGAATTTCCAAAATATAGAATTTCCTATTACGTTAAAAGACGTAACGAAATTTGAACGTCTCAACGACGTGTCTATTAACGTATATGTTATCGAGGGACAAAATACGCTAAACGTTCTCCCGATACGACTCACCGACGACAAAAAGGAGAAACATATCAATTTACTATATTTGCGAGATCCGCGAGACGACAATGTGGGCCATTTCGCATGGATCAAGAATCTGTCTCGGCTCATGAGCAAGCAATTGAACAAACATAACGGCCAAAAGTACATTTGCGATCGATAAGTATAATATCATTAATAAAAGCGAATTCTTTTAAAAAAAAAAATAAAAAATAAAAAAGTCATTTATTTTTTATTTGCAGCTGTTTACATTATTTTCATTCCAACGAGAGTTGGAGTTACACATAGTAGATTGCTAATGGATAAACGACTGCGCTATCCGACTACCGAGCAATGACAACAAGTGGCTGAGTTTTAACAACTATAATAGGAAGGAATGAGTTCCATTTGTCGTTTACGCTGATCTAGAATGCATCCTCGAGAAAATTGATGGCGATCAGGAAGCATCTACGCTCACGTATCATCATCATTAAGTATTTAGCATAGGATATTACGTGCGCTGTTCATACGACAATTCGCTATCAAAATATCGATTTCGTCGCGATCCGGATTGCGTTTCATGGTTCGT
>NW_017295750.1:88496-88955 GCF_001594075.2 Trachymyrmex cornetzi | reverse complement strand
AGCGGGAGACATTGCACAGCGCGACGCATTGTCACGTGTGTGAAAAGCCTTTCGCGCCAGACGATAATCGAGTAAGAGATCATTGCCATTTAACTGGTCGTTACAGGGGTCCCGCGCATTCAAATTGCAATTTAAATTATAAAAACTCATATTTTATTCCCATAGTTTTCCACAATTTATCAGGCTATGATTCATATTTTATTATCAAAGAAATAGCTACAGAGCATATGAAGGCGGTATAGAATTACTACCAATAACAAAGGAAAAATATATATCATTTACAAAAAATGTTAAAGATACCGCTGAAAGATCAGATTAGCGAAATAACATAAAATTCATAGATTCTTATAAATTTTTAAGTAGCAGTCTCGATAAATTAGCATCCTTTCTCAATAAAAATGAACTTCGAATTTTACAATGCGAATTTCAACATTTGTCCGAAGATGATTTCAAGTTATT
>NW_017295750.1:87877-88386 GCF_001594075.2 Trachymyrmex cornetzi | reverse complement strand
GTATAGAATTACTACCAATAACAAAGGAAAAATATATATCATTTACAAAAAATGTTAAAGATACCGCTGAAAGATCAGATTAGCGAAATAACATAAAATTCATAGATTCTTATAAATTTTTAAGTAGCAGTCTCGATAAATTAGCATCCTTTCTCAATAAAAATGAACTTCGAATTTTACAATGCGAATTTCAACATTTGTCCGAAGATGATTTCAAGTTATTGATACGAAAAGGGATTTTTCTATACGAATACATTGATTGTGCCGACAAGCTGCAGGATACGCGTTTACCATCGCGCGAGTCATTCTAAAGTTCCTTAACCGTTGATACCGTATCCGAAAACGATTACGCGCACGCCGTGAACGTTTGGCAACAGTTCTCTGTTCAAACCTTGGGTGAATACAGCGATCTATATTTAAAAACGGACGTTAGCTGACATTTTGGAAAATTTTCGCGATAAATGTATTGAAAGTTACGGCCTCGACCCTGCATATTATTATACTTTACC
>NW_017295750.1:83277-86021 GCF_001594075.2 Trachymyrmex cornetzi | reverse complement strand
AAAAAATCTGAAAAAATTACATATGAAAGGGAAAAGCTTGCAGTTTATTACGCCGCAAAAAAATTGAGAATATCCTTCTTACTTTCCGAGTTATAAGCTATTATATGAAAAATGGTGCGATTTCGGCAACCTTACCCTATATACGATATCTGAGACGAAAATCGCTCTAAGTCCGTACGACGACAAACGATACATTATACCGAATTCAACCAAAACATTACCATGGGGACATTATCGAATACCTTTGACGAAAAAAAAGTTTCTGTAATTTTATTATAGAAATGTATAAATAATTACTGTGTATAGTATTACATTTATAGTAAAAAATAAAGATTTTTTATATATTAAATTGAAAAAATGGGTATAAATAATAAACGTTTTATACATCTTATGTATTTCATATATTTTTATGTTTAAAAATAAATACATTTTTAATGAAAAATACAGTTTATATGAATTAAATTATATTATCCTTGTGTATCCAAGAATTATGCGATGCATCGAATCCCAACCATTTTACGTAAACCTCGTCACCTCTCCTGCGCAATACTTTCTCCACGAGATACACGTCCGTATAAGCCGCGCGATGTAACTCATGTTCATAGATAGATTTTCGCGATAGTCATCCAGTAGATAGGTTACAGGATGAGTATGCTGCACTTTAGCGATTTTAAACACCTCGGTGGTCCAATTTGGCGTGTAACCTTTCTCGAAGACGGTTTTATATTTGCTCACACGTACCGAATCGCCTACTTTGAATTTTGCCGGACTCGCGATCTTTACGTTGCTATATACCGTGGCCAAGAGTTTTTCAGCGATCGTGGTAACGTCGATGGGTCACATGCCGATAGTGCGATGCTTGCGCGTGTTATAATCTGATACAAACTGCGACAGCGCATTGATCCACTTATAGTTCCCGTTAAGTGTAAACATCTTCCACATGTCGTTTTTTAATGTGCGATTGAATCGTTCGACGACTGATGCTTTCATTACGGAGTACGTGGAACAATGATTGATGTTGTGTTTTTTCAAGAGCCGTTGCACATCAACGTTGTAAAATTCTTTTCCCATATCGGTTTGTAGGTTTTTTGGACATCTCTTGCTCTTTCGAAGTATCTCATCGATAGCTTCAGCCGTCTCGCTTCCACCTTTACTCTTGAGCGGTATGGCCCACGCATACTTGCTCAACACATCGATGACGGTGAGTATGTAATGATGACCTCTGTTGAAACGCGAGTATGGATGCATTTCGACGATGTCAGCTTGCCACAGATCATCATATCCCCGGACAATGACGCGCCTTCGCGGAAAATTTCTTCTCGCAGGAGCGTGCAATTCCTCGACGAGTCAACGTCTCTCGGAGCTAATTTTTCTCTTTTCATCGGATCTCTTTTTCATGATTCGACGTGTAATACACAAGAAAATAATGTATTTTTTCTCCCCGTTGTCACTCGACTGACTCGGTTCATCGATACGATTTAATTTATAATAAGACCTGCTTCGCGGAGTTCCTCGATGATCGACTGCATCTCGTTGTCGTGAGCGTTGTTCCCTGCTCGGTGTGCGAAGCGTCGAGCAATCGTAGACGATCCACCAACTCGTTGGGATCGTCCCAGTGCACGTAATCGATCGCGTTATCGTTTAGCGTCATTGCGCGAGGTAATCCCTTTCCAGATTTCTGAATCTGTTTCTTGGGTGTCATCGACATCAATGGCGCGATTACGTATTTGTACTTGTGTCCCCTGTTGCCCGATATTCGACCCAGGGAATGATGCTTGTGTTTATGCGCGTTCGTCGCCAGCAGCATGCTCTTGTACTTGTTCATATCGTCTTCCGTGTAGAGGAGTTCGTCAGGCATTCTTTTGAAAATCAATTCATAAAGACCGAGTGTACCGGCCATCGATAAATAATTATATCGTACGCCATCGATAATTATATTGTCCGCGTTATCCACGTCGAAACGTTTATTGCCAAACATCAATCCATCCCTGTGTAGGTAAACGCCGTACACTTGATCTATATCGCTCTTCTCTTTTCCTCGCGCTCCCCTCAGAACAGCCGTACTTTTGACTCAGCGGGCCCAAGCTGGCTCGCAACGTCTCTCGACCTTCCGACGTTTGCAGCTGATTTTGAACCTTCGTTGGTAACGAGTCTTCCGTCGTTTCGAAAACGTTCTCCAACGATTCTATCGTCGGTATGATCGCTGTACGTGGAGTGGAGGTTGTCGGTTGTACACGATCGTGCGATAGATCATCGAATTTACGCGGGGTCGCGAAATGTCCGAACGTCTCGCTCGCCCCTCCCTCCTCTTGTTGCTCCTCCTTCCTCTCACGTTTAGGGGTGGACGCTGCATCTTCGTCGCGCGGCTCTCTCTTTGTCGCGCGCTTGCCGGGGCTGTCGACGAAAAGTCGCAGCGGCTCGATAAGAGGTTTAAAATGTCTATCCAACGCGATGTTTTTTTCGGATCGACTCGCTCGTCTTCTCGATCTCCCTCGCGATTTTTTCACGCTCGCGCACATCTGCCATGTTCGTCCGTGGCTAAGTATCGACAACGACTGGTCACGTTACGGTATCGCGAACTCGTTAAATCCTTTTTGGTATCGTCCATTTGTGAGCGCACTATCTTTGTCTATCATTACGAATCCATATTTTTGTTGCCAACAGTCGCGGCACAACGCGCAAAATTCGTCGTATGACATGTCGGTATTCACATGATCGTTATAAACGTGTTTCAAGTTGGTACC
>NW_017295750.1:82967-83221 GCF_001594075.2 Trachymyrmex cornetzi | reverse complement strand
AAAAGTAACAAGTTACCGTTACTAGTTACCGATTTTTAAAAGTAACTCGTTACAGTTACCGTTACTTGAGAAAGTAACTTTTCGTTACTTTTCCGTTACTTTTTTCTAAATCGACGACCAACAATCACAGCCTACAGGCTTCTCTAGTCTTGTAAAAGCGCATTGTAAAAAATTGTGTAAAATTACAACTATTATGCTGGATAATTTTGAGATCCACTATAATAGTTGTAAACGTCCACACATTTGTAAATTTG
>NW_017295750.1:82263-82554 GCF_001594075.2 Trachymyrmex cornetzi | reverse complement strand
TATCGTGTCCAATCATGTGCAAAGTAACGATAAAAGTAACTGTAAAATTCGTTACCATTACCAAAAAAATGTAACTTCGTTACCGTTACAGTTACCAAAGAAAAAAAGTAACGCAGTTACTAATAAAGTTACCAAAAAAGTAACTTGTAACTGTAACTTCGTTACAAGTAACGAGTTACTTCCATTCCCTGCAAGTTAGTACCATCCTGTTTGAACAGGATCAGCAGATTCGCGTTGTCGCGTATCAGATGTTTAGGTATCCTTGCGTACGTCTGACAGAGATAGAAGCAG
>NW_017295750.1:77079-82158 GCF_001594075.2 Trachymyrmex cornetzi | reverse complement strand
GTCGCTGTTGTTGGAGAACGTAAAGTAACCGATTTCGTCGATAGATGTAAACAAATTTTCGAGATATTGATACTTTGGCTGTTGCAACAATTTCGAGTAGACGTACACGATCTCGAAACGTACGCCGTTCGGACTCTCGAGTAAGCTTACGAGAACGTTGGTTTTACCGCAATTCGACGGGCCGCAAATGATCACGCGTATAGTACTCGGCAACATTTTGCCGTGCTTGCGCTTCTCCATGCTTCCCATTATTCGCGATTTCGCGTCGCAGTTCGTGACGCGTATCGCCAATGGTTGCAGCACGAATTTCATGCTCGCACTACGGGCTGTGCGCTCTCGACTACCTATTTAAAGGCGCGCGAATCCGCGAGTCGCGCAGTAATAAAATGTATCTTGCGCTGTATCATCCTTCCGACATTCTGGATTTGAGCGCAGAGCAGTTGCGGTATATACCGAAGGTCATACTGTTACGAGTGTACGGTGACTATATCGACCGTGTGTGGGACAAGTTTCCGAGACACGTGAAGGGGGATTCGGAGGTTCGAACGTATCGTCGCTGCGACGAGCACTACAATCAGCCGTGGCAGCGGACACACATCGACGGTCCAGCACCGAAGATAAAGGACTGTAGCGAATGTCAACGTCGGGCGGCAGCTTGTTGAATAGAGCTATAAACGCGCTTCCCTTCGAGTTACATATCCCGGGCTACCAGTTTTGCGGTCCGGGCACTCGACTTACGAAGCAATTAGCCAGAGGTGATACGGGTATAAATCCGCTGGACGCGGCGTGTCGAGAAAACGACATTGCGTATTCTCGGAGCAACGATCTCACCGATAGACACGCGGCGGACAAGGTACTAGCCGATAAAGCGCTAGGACGCGTCACCGCGAAAGATTCGGCTCTGAGCGAGAGAGCCGCCGCTGCTGCCGTTTGGGTAGCGATGAAAACCAAGACCAAGATCGGCATGGGTATGAAACCGAAGAAGACAACGAAAAAGACAACGAAAAAACGGATACTACCGACAGCGAAACGAGGCGTTGCGTTACCGTTTCTGTCAATATTGGGCGCGCTCGGATCCTTGATTGGCGGAGCGGCCAGCGTGGCGAAAGCGATAAATGATAGCAAAGCCGCGCGACGTCAGCTCGAGGAGCTGCAACGTCACGATCGCGCGATGGAACAGGGTCGCGGACTGTATCTCGCTCCGCATAAATATGGACGCGGACAGGGCGTAGCAGTGAAGAAAAAAAAACGCCAAAGAGGCGATAAAAATGCCTTCGGATGCAACTACCAATGTGCAATTGGACATGCTCGCGAGAGGTATGCGCGTACCGTTCTTTAGAGGTGTTTTCATGCGTAACGCGTTATCGACGAGTGGCGTGCGTCGAAACGAAAGCGGTATCGTGAATCTGGATGATGCGACGGGACCTGGTACTCACTGGGTAGCGTACGCGAAGAGAAACAACCGCGTCGTGTACTTCGACAGCTTTGGTAATCTTCGACCGCCCAAGGAACTGGTGCGATATTTCGGGAACGGTGCTACGACGATAGAGTACAATCGCACGTCCTATCAGACGTACGATCAGAGCTTCTGCGGACAGATGTGTCTATGGTTTCTACGAACGGTCGACGCTCGTGAATTTAAAAAGCTCGACGAGGTGCTGTGAAATCTCAGTATTGGTCGAACGCTTTTTCCATCATGTTGTTGACACTTACATTGAGTGGGAAGAGCAGCGTCCTCGCGGCGAACTACTTCCCCGCCATAGATTTGAGTGACGGTGATTACGAGCTCGGCCTGATGATTTTTGAGACTTATCACATGATACCGAATGTAAACGAATCGAACAATAAATTTTATTTCGACAAAGACGATGCAGAAATTACAATTCCCGAAGGTTCGTACGAAGTACGAGACATAAATGAATTTTTGAAACGTGCAATTTTACGTTCGCGCCGCGACGCGCTTGAAACCGTTGACATAGTGCTTTTGCGCGGTGACAATAGCAACAATAACAACTATAACACCGATGATGACGATGGCGAGGATGCCGAATATCCGATAACAATCCGTGCAAACTATAACACGATGAGATGCGAGATTAGATGCGCCTACAGAATAAACTTTGGCAAGCCCAACAGCATTGGATCGCTGCTGGGATTCTCGTCGAAGCGTATACTGCGACCGCGAAGATGGCGTGTCGATCAACATAATGAACGTAAACGTTATCCGCGTAGAGTGTAACGTGACCGCGGGTGCGTACAGCAACAGCAAAGGGTACACACGATACATGAATTTTCGCCGAGCGTGCCTCCGGGATATAAGATATCAGAAAGGCCCGCGCAGATCATTTACTTGCCAATCACCGCAAGGAGCATTACGGATCTAACGATACGCGTCGTCGACCAGAACGGACGATTGCTCGATTTTCGCGGAGAGGAGATCACCGTCAGATTGCACGTGCGACAGCGACGACGATAACGTGAGCGTGAGATGCTTATATTGAACGGAGCGGAGCCCACGCAGAGAAATAACGAATTCTTTACAAGGCCGGTGACGTCACAACTCGACAACACTCGCTCATTCGACTGCATCGGCAAGAAGAAGCTTAACGCGTCGAACGTTAAATTTTTACAATCTTTGGGATTCGCAGTGCGCAACTTTTGAGATGATTGATATCTTGAATATTACCGGTGAGCCGATCTTTGACGATCGCATCGTAAAGTTTGAGACTCACACGTACAACCCGTTTGCCAACACAACGTTTGGGTACAGTGATGAGATAAGAATACCCATACAGCAACAGGATTTATACACGTTGCCGTGCGAAAGTTTTCTATATGTTGAGGGAAGACCGATGAGGAAGAGCGATGTCCAGGGTGCTGCCGCGGTATTGGCAAATATTTGCGTCGCGTTCATGTTTGATGCAATTCGATACGAACTCAGCGGTATGGAGATTGACCGCAACAGAAACGTCGGAGTTACCAGTACCATCAAGAACTACGTGTCGCTGACGTATGACAAATTTTTGATTGCGCTAAACGCCGCATGGAACGCTAGATCCGACACAGAGGAAGGACATTTTAATTTTTGCGTGCCGCTCAGCATGCTGTTGGGCTTTTGCGAAGATTACAAACGCTTGATTGTCAACGCTCGCCACGAATTGATTTTGATAAGATCGCGCAACGATAACAATTGTATGATTGGAGATCAGGCGATAGACCCGACGCTTGAATTATTCAAAGTGCAGTGGCGGATGCCGCACGTGTTATTCAGCGAGATAAATAAATTATCGATGCTACGAGCATTGGAAAGCGGTCGTTATCTGAGCATGAGTTTTCACTCATGGGATTTGTACGAGTATCCTCTGTTACAAAATACGACCAAACATTCATGGGCCATCAAAACGGCTACTCAACTCGAAAAGCCGCGATACGTCATCTTTGCTCTGCAGACTGGTCGAAAGAACAACGTACTTCAAGATGCAAGCGTGTTCGACGCTTGTAATTTAAGTAACGTGAAACTCTATCTAAATTCAGATTTTTATCCGTACGATGATTTGAATTTGGATTTTGATAAAAAAAGATACGCCATCCTGTTTGATATGTATGCGCGTTTTCGTAAAGCATATTATGGAATCGACTGCTTCGAAACGCTACTCAATGTGCTCTCATTTACCGAGAAAGGACCTTTTGCGGTCATTGACTGCTCGCGACAAAACGAATCCGTCAAAAGCGCCACCGTGGACGTGCGCATAGAATTTGACTGCAAGGAGAACGTGCCTGCAAATACTACAGCCTATTGTCTCATCATACACGATCGCGTGGTTCAGTACAATCCGTTGACCAACGTTGTGCGCAAAATCACCTAAGTGCATTCTCCGACACGATATAAAATATACGATTCATAGAAATTGATCGCAGTCTCGAAAAATCGTTTACCATGATTGTAACAACGTTTGTGGATCTACAAGGATTTATCGTTGGAAAGAAATTTATCGTAAAGGAAGTGGCGGTGTTGAGAAAAGGAGCCATTCTCTCTCATTACATTTTTACATGCCCCATGCCATGGAGTTTCTTGACAAAATCAGAACAGTATTCCTGGCTGAGTGCTTATCACCATGGATTACAATGGGAAGACGGGATGATCCTGTACAGCATGGTGAAACGCCTGATTACAATGGCTGTAATTGGTGTGGAAGAGAGTGACGACAATAATGCTCTCGTATACGTTAAAGGACATGAAAAACGTGAATGGCTGGCCGATGTACTCGATAGCGACAACTTGACCATTGAGACCTTGGATGCTGATTACAAAGATATAGATTCTTTACATAATCTAGATGTTACCAATACTATGAGATGTGGAAAACATGTTAAGAATTGTGCGTTACAAAATGTATTTAAAATACATAACTGGTGCTCACACGTCAAAAAAAAATGTATCAAGTTTAAAATAAAATATGAGATTTTTTAAAAATACGTTTTAAATTTCTCTTTTCCCCTCCCTTCCTTTATAATACATGAGCGTATGTATAAATGTATGTATAAATGTACGTATAAACGTTTATACGTATATACTTGTATACATACGTCTAAACGTATGTATACAAGTATATACGTATAAACGTATGTACGTATAAACGTATGTATGTATGTATGAACGTATATATAAACATATGTATGAACGTATGTATAAACATATGTATGAACGTATGTATAAACATATATACGTCTAAACGTGTGTATAAAGGTATGTACGTATAAACGTATACATGAACATACGTATAAACGTATGTATAAATGTATGTATAAACGTATGTATGAACGTACGTATGTATGTATGTATGTATGTATGTATAAACGTATGAACGTATGTATGAACGTATATATAAACGTATGTATAAACTTATAACAAAGAAAAATACGTAGAAAGACGTGATACAACGTGTTGCGACACGTTTGAAATTCTTGGAAAGAGGAGGCGACCTGCCCCTTCTTCGATTTTAGAAGTATTACTTTCCTACGAAAACTATCCCCTCCCTCACAATTTGTTGTGGTTATAGCTGTACACATCTTTCGTTT
>NW_017295750.1:76485-76689 GCF_001594075.2 Trachymyrmex cornetzi | reverse complement strand
TATCTATCGAAACATGGAAAGGACTCTATGAACAACGTTGGAACATTCAAAACTGCCTTCGGAATCATCACAAGGGTAATTCTATTAGCGTTGAACCGCTGACTGTGCGATTGAAAATGCTAAAATTGTATGCTTGGAATCATCCGACGTACGTTTAATGATGACTGAATCAACAATATTGTTTATGTTCAACTTAGATAAATG
>NW_017295750.1:76132-76354 GCF_001594075.2 Trachymyrmex cornetzi | reverse complement strand
TAGCGACTACTTTGATAAAAATCAGCTCCTCGACTGCGAATTGTTAGCTGTAGTTTTTTATGTGTAAGAAAAAATTATGTAAAAGAAATATAAATAAAAAAAATGTTTAATCTACTAATTATGATGTAATTTCTTTACACATACGTATAAAATAGGGTGGTTGGAATATGCGACTCGTGTCTCTTCTATTTTTTGTGCAGAAGGGATCTTTTATGACTGTAC
>NW_017295750.1:75475-75799 GCF_001594075.2 Trachymyrmex cornetzi | reverse complement strand
GAGCCATCTTCAGATAAAGATATACATAATTTCAAACCATTATCAATTCTCGTGAATACTGCTTAAAAATTAAACTTATCTATCTAATATGTGAACAAGAGGAAGAAACTCTAATTTTATATGTAGTATTAAAAGAAATTTTATATGTAGTATTAACTCTAATTTTATATGTAGTATTAAAAAAGAAATTTTATATGTAGTGTTAAAAAAATTTTTTTAAATGCAATTGGACATCGAGTAAGAACGCAGGTATCCGTTGTTCGAACATCAGCGATGTTTGGTTGCTCGGGCATTGTCTACGATCAGCGGCGTTTGATGGCTTCA
>NW_017295750.1:74309-74530 GCF_001594075.2 Trachymyrmex cornetzi | reverse complement strand
GACTACACATAGAAATAACAGACAATAGAAAATCACGCATATATACATGTGTCCAAAAATTTGCAATGTACGTCCAGTTTCAAACGAAGATCGCGGTCAGCTCGAAAATTTCCTACGCTTGCCCCAGGGATTGGAAACAAAATGTTAAAGCTCGTGTGCAATGTGTGAGCCTACAGACGAATAAAAAAAAATAATTGATTCAGATCGTGGCTCCGGAACGT
>NW_017295750.1:71594-74111 GCF_001594075.2 Trachymyrmex cornetzi | reverse complement strand
GCTCGAAAATTTCCTACGCTTGCCCCAGGGATTGGAACCAAAATGTTAAAGCTCGTGTGCAATGTCTGAGCCTACAGACGAATAAAAAAAAATAATTGATTCAGATTGTGGCTCCAGAACGTCTCCGAATAATGGCAAACGCCCGCGCAATCGCTCGTACATGCGCTCGAAAATTTCCTACGCTTGCCCCAGTGATTGGAACCAAAATGTTAAAGCTCGTGTGCAATGTCTGAGACTACAGACGAATAAAAAAAAATATTTCGCTGAGATCGTATAGCCGGATGCGCTTCGAAGAAAGACGAACGCCCGCGCGTTTCACCGTACATACGGTTATAAATATCCTATGTGATCAGTTTTCCATGGCCAATGTGATCTTGTATTGCCATGCATTGCCTATTGCGTTTTAGTTGTCAAAATTCCCCCCTCCCCACCCCGTCTTGTGCAACGCTTCACCTTTCTGATCCCACCATAATTGACAATCCACGCTCGATGTGCAACTTCACTCTGTGCCAACCTCGTGTTATTGATTGACGCTTGGCCAAGATGTCGAATAATTACACAATTTTTATACTCATATTTATGCAGTATTCTCTTTCATTTGTCATTATTTTGATACGAAAATCACGTCGGTTTTCTGTCTACATTTTTATGGTTACATTTTTTTGGTTTTTCCAGAAGAAATTTGTGATGCTACTGAGCGGATGTTATTGAAGGGGGATATTCCTATGAAGGAATCTTTGGAGAGCATGGTGAAGGAGCTGCTTCGACAGCAGAAGGAGGATCGAAAGCGGTATGACGCTATTTTGGAGCAACAGCAGCAGCAGCAGCAGTTGCTACAACAACTGCAGCAGCAAGAAGTGAATGGTATATTATATTTACCTATTATTCTTTGTATCAGTGTATAATCACTGATATCTCTGCCAAGTATGTCACTGGTAATCAGTGAATTAAATGTGAGATTCCTAACGTAGCTAATCTTTATTATGTGATCTAACTAACTTTGTTTTGTTCTTAAATTCAATGAATATGGTATTGTAAAATTGAAATTAACGTGCAAATATCAGTATTTTAGTTATACAGGGTGTCTCGACCTTTTTTATCAATCACTTCTGTGTTGATAGAGCGGACTAAATTAAGTCGAAAATTCTCTACCATTTTACAATTTTCGCAATAATTAATAAGATATTAATTACTAAAAATTGCAAAATATTGGTCGTGAATAATTATTTACTCAAATACTATCAACTTTACAGAAAAACTGCAAGAGAATTATTTATCTTCTTCTTATAAAGTTCTGAGAATTTTTCCAGAATTTTTTAATACCTTATTTTCTCATAATGGTAAAAATAAGAAAATGCAGTACTAAAAAGTTGATAAAATATTCTGAAAAAAATATCAGAACTTTATGAGAAGAAAATAGGTAATTTTTGTCTCTTGCAGTTTTTCTGTAAAATTGATAGTATTTGAGTAAAAAATTATTCAATACCAATATTTTGCAATTTTTAGTAATTAATATCTTATTAACTATTGCGAAAATTGCAATATAGTTAGAGGACTCAGTTTAGTCCGCTCTATCTACACAAAAGTGATTTGCAGAAAAGGTCGGGACACCCTGTATAATGCTCAAAAATTCTTCCTTTTTTAGTTGAACTTCACTGATTATCAGCCAAGTATGTCACTGGGTAATTATTAATATTTTTATATTTTCTTTTATTTCAGCAGTAAATCGGCGAGGACAGGGACATGGGCGTAGCCGGGCCCAATGGTACCTCCGCCGTCATTATCGTGACGCACCAAGGCAAGATACCAATGACCATAGTCAACAAGATGGTGATGGTCAACAAGATGGTGGTGATGGAGGTGGTCGAGGTGGCGGTAGTCGTGATGGCGGTAGTCGTGGTGGCGGTCACTACCACGGTAACTATCATCGTAGTTATCGTGGTAGAAGAATGTTTAGAGGGAGGCCGAAGCCGAATGTGACAATTGTTAAAAATTATTAAGGACATTAGGCCTTTTAATTAATTTATTTATTTATTTATATATTTACTATATATTGTATTTAGTTGGCAGTTCATAATTCATATATTTGTTGCTTATAAGATTAAATAGAAGAAGAATAGAAAATTTTTTATTATCATACAGCATGCTTTAAGCAATTTATTTAAATAAAAGTACACTAATATGAATATAATTAGGTATATTTGTTTTTGCAATTTCCAAATTTTATTCTAATTTTTCGTACCTTATCCATATGTCTATTGATTGCTTAATTTTGTATTGTATATAACAAAGAGGTTTAATAAATATATTTTGTCGAACAGAATTTACAGACCTAAATAATTTATAAATGCACCGTTTTGGTACTGATATAGAAGCATAATGTTTCTTAACCAAAATTAATAAAAAATAAAAGTAATTAAAATTAAAGAATTGGAAAGAGTAAGGGCACTAGGAGTCAGGTGCAGAAGACGTCGCGCAAATAATACACTTATAAAGAGTGAAACTTCTTTATTCACT
>NW_017295750.1:71334-71534 GCF_001594075.2 Trachymyrmex cornetzi | reverse complement strand
TAAACTAAAAGTTATCCTGTCATGGTGAGCTCCCCTACATCGAGAATTTAAATGCTGGGATTAACCAAAAAAGAAAAAGAAAGGAAAAATGAAAAAGGCGAAATATTCAAAATGTCGAATTAGAAAATATGGAAACTCAGGTAAGGTTTGCCGACTCTCACCCGATGTTGGGCCGACGTTGGCGAATTCACGGCAAACCG
>NW_017295750.1:69985-70343 GCF_001594075.2 Trachymyrmex cornetzi | reverse complement strand
TAAGTAAGAGTCGGCTAACGTACGTTGGCCCGACGTCGCGCCGAGATTGGTGTGACAACCGGTTGCCGACGTACTGCCAACGTTGGCCCGAGCGTTGTCAGTAAGTAAGAGTCGGCTAACATACGTTGGGCCGTTGTCGCGCCATGATTGGCGTGACCGCCGATTGCCGACATGCTGCCAACGTTGGCCCGAGCTTCGTCAATATGTAAGAGTCGGCTAACATACGTTGGGCCGACGTCGCGCCGTGTTCGGCGTGACCACTGGTTGCCGACATGCTGCCACCGTTGACCCGAGCTTCGTCAATAAGTAAGAGTCGGCTAACGTACGTTGGGCAGACGTCGCGCCCTGATTGGCGTGA
>NW_017295750.1:69271-69648 GCF_001594075.2 Trachymyrmex cornetzi | reverse complement strand
AGACATTGGTCAAATGTCGTCATTGAGTAAGTGTCGGCTAATGTAGGTTGGGCCGACGTCGCGCCACGTTCAATTAATGACTGTCGGCAAACTTAAATGTACTATAAGTTATTAATTTATCAGCTGAAGGAATGGTCTAGTACGTAAGGTAGGAGACAGAGGCATGATCCAGAGATCCTAGATTCGAATCTCTTAAGGTAAGTGTGTTTTTCGAAATGAATTTAAATATTAAATTTCAGGTAAGACAAAAAAATCTTAATCATACACTTTCAGATATCTTGTGTATTAAATATCTATATTTAAAAAATAATGTTTTTAATATAAATATTGAACTAGTGTCGGCTCGACATTGGTATCCGACGTTGGACCGACGTCGG
>NW_017295750.1:68762-68974 GCF_001594075.2 Trachymyrmex cornetzi | reverse complement strand
CCGACAGTCGGAAGTTGACAGCCGACATTGGCCCGATGTTGGCCCAGTTTTAAAATCGTACATGGGCATTTTACTGTCCGAACTCTGATTCTTGTACAAGTTTTATAGTCTCAAATAAAAAGTGCGCACTTTGGGGAGGTCTTACCCTAAATATATATATTAATTTATATACATATATATTTATATTATATATATATCAAATACATATAATA
>NW_017295750.1:61483-66803 GCF_001594075.2 Trachymyrmex cornetzi | reverse complement strand
ATTAAAAATCGTAATTTTTTAAGAATTTAACACATTAGACTAAATTTCTTTTATGCTATTAAAAAGTAACACGCTTGCCATATGTACATTTTAGGATTATTATCAAAATAAATATTCTTTGTTAAAGATTACTTCCTAAAAGAAGAGATATTAAGTAACTGCTTTGACTTTGTGTAGAATTGCTATTTTTCTGTGCGCACGTTCACGCACACGTACAGAAAATGCACGCAAACAATTTTTCTATGTCGTAAATAATTTTGTTATGATACAAATATTCAGGAAATAATTCACAATTTAAAACGCGGAGACTAGCGCGACGAAAGTTCACTTTAGAGCGAACTAAACTGTGTTCTTAGAAAGAGTTCTCAATTTTCCTAATTTTCGTAACCGAGATATTAATTTCTAATATATTTCTGAACATACGTGCATGCAAAAATAAATTTTTCGTACGAAGATTTCGTTTTGATATGAACAGAGAATGATCATAGCTCAAAGAATAATTATAGCTGGAAATTCGACGCTATTCGCGACTCATGTCTAGCGACGACCATTGCTGCTTGTTATAAACAACGCGTGCCTAGCGATGACGAGCGCGCGCGGCGCGCCGCGCTGGGTGGTCCTATCGAGCCGCGCGCTTGGATTTGGCGGTGGGCCGGGCGAATTTGGATATCTTTATAAATAAATATCTCGTTAACTATTGCGAAAATTGAAGAATGGTAGAAGACGTTCCGTCTCAGTTTAATCCGCTGTACCTGTCCATGATATATGTCAGGAGAGTTGTGGGACACCTTGTATATACATATAATAGACATTATTTTACAAAGTAAATCAACAAACAAACAAAAAGTTGTATTAACAGTTGTTTTAACGTGGTTCAAACTTTTCTTTTTGGAATGGAAACAATTCAAAAATACATAAAGTTATTAGAACATATTTTATTTTTTAAAATAATACTTATTTGTGCTGATAGTTCACTAAGATGTAGATTTGTGCTGATAGTTCACTGAGATACGATTACAGCATATCCTAAAAAATAAAATCAATAGACATTAGCATCAGAATTATAAATTGAGAACAATACGTATTATTCTGTACTACAACCAATTTTGTCGTAATCTTTTCTTAATATTTTCTTATTAACACGTATTGTTGACGAACAGATAATATGTTATAATTATTCCTGGGTCGAGTTTTAAGAGAGAGGTATTAATTTTTGTATATTATATATTAATTTATGTTATTTGCAGTTTTAGATCTTACTAAAGAATTATATGGATATTATACTGGGTGTCCCATTTTAAATAACGGATAGGAATATCTCGGATGGTAAGCATTTTGGAGGAATTTGTTTATACAAAAGTTGTAGGGTACAGACAAGGCTAACTTATGGTGACCTTGACCTTAACCTTGACGATGACCTTCAAGGTCATTTCAATATCAAGTCAATTTTTTCAAATGGAACCCCTTATTTTTTAACCCGGAAGTCGAAAGAGCGGAAGATTTTACGTTCGAATATGACCTTGACCTTGACCTTCACCGCTACCTTCAAGTGCTCCTTCATCGCTCCATGGTGAGGTTCTATAGTTCTTTTCAGTTTGTGTCCGTTAGTTTGGACCTCCTTGTCGGCCAGCATTTAGCATGGTTGAACCTGAGCTGATATAATCCGAGCAGATCGTAAGCCATAACACCCCCACCACGAGAAGGTGGACACATGGGGGCACCCAGCCAGTTAAGGCAAGATAGAGGAGTCACCCAGCCAGTTAAGGCAAGGTCGAGTATCATCTAGTTATCAACCTTAAGATTTAATGTCTGATCTCATGTTAAAGTCCACTCCATAAGCAAATTTATCTAACTAAATGTTCAAATAATTGACGGTTATTATCAAGGCATAACTGAATGCGATTTTGAAAACTTCTAATGGTTGCAAGAAGAACATTTCTTGGAATGTTGCGACATGCGTTTGTTATGCGTTCCATCATATTTTGTCTTGTGGTGGGTGCTTCAGCGTAGACAATATTTTTCAGATAGCTCCACAAAAAGAAGTCTAAATTAGACAAATCCGGAGACCTCGGACTCCACTCTACAAAACCACCACGTCTTATTCATTGATTCGTGAATCTGATATTTAAATAGTCACGAACTATCCTGGCATAATGAGGAGGTGCACCATCTTGCCGAAACCACATGCGGACTCTCGTGAGTAGATCAACATTTTCGAGCAATTTCGGTAAATCATTTATTAAAAATTGTAAATAGTTGTGACTATTTACATTTTCGTCGAAGGAATAAGGTCCAATTAAGTTTCCATTGACAATATCGCATCATACGATCAAACTCCAACATTGCTGATGATTCACTTCACGATGCAAATGAGGATTTTCTACAGACCAATAATGACAATTGTGCCTGTTAAGTTGACCAGTATTATGAAAAGTGGCTTCATCACTAAATAAGACGTAATGAAAAAATTCCGGATCTTGTTGTATCATTGTTTGTGCCCATCTACAAAACAGACCTTCTTTCGAAGTCTCCGGCTTGCAATTGTTGTGTCAAAGTTATATGGTAAGGATGCAATCTATGAACTTTCAATATTCGGTGCACCGTGGATTTTGGAAAATCTAATTGTCTTCCAATTTCTCGTGTACTAATATGAGGATTGTTTGCTATAATACCTAACACTGCAAGCACCTGTGGATCATCTCTCTCTGGTATATTATTTCGTCGTCTTTATCGCGGACAAACTTTGGCGTTGACGTTCTACAAGTCTCGCAATGGTACGATCGTTCGGGTGCCTTACATTGGGGAAGCGATTACGATATAATTCTGCAGCTTGTACATAATTACCTCGGCATTCTCCAAGTACGAGGATAATATCTACTATTTCATTCGGGGTATAATCTGGCATTATGTAAGATAAAGATTAATTTTTAGATAAGTACTTTTTATTGTTTAACTTATCTTAATAGAAAACTAAAAAAGGGTGTGTCAAGTACTTGAACAATTAATGCAAAGGCAGGTTTAAAGATTATTTAACTAAATGAACTTTATCGTTTACTTTATTACAAAAAATTATTTTTCAAGCATATTATAAGCAACATTCAACGACCTCATTCAAATATTGACGGACAATGACACCATAATGAGGTGGAGCTCCATCCTGTTGGAAATAAATTTCATCCATATTTGCACCAGCTATGTCTCGAATAGCTGGAATAATTTGTTCGCGAAGCATGATTATGTATACCTGTGCTGTCAAATTGTTTTCAATGAAGAAAGGGCCAACTGGTCTACTATCAAGAATACCAGTCCATATGTTAACTTTTTGTGGATATTGGGTATGATTGTCTCTTTTCCAGTGAGGAAACGTAACTCCAGTACCTCCAATTGTGTCTATTTACATTTCCAGTCAGTTCAAATGTTGCCTCATCAGAGAAAACAATATTATTAAGTAATAGAGGATCGTCGACAATCATCTCCATCATAAGATCACAAAATTCGATGCGTCTATCAAAATCGTCTTCGGACAACTCTTGGCACAAATGGAATTTGTATGGATGCCATTTATTCAATTTCAAAATTTTAGTGACAGATGCATGACCGATTTCGTGTTCTTGTGCAATTGATGGAAATATGGGGATTTTCAACGAAAGACTGTAAAACATCTAATGCCTTATCATTATTTGTTGCTGTTTTACGTCTACCAGATCTTAAGCGACTTTTAACGCTACCAATGTCCTCGAAACGTTGAACAGTACGGATTACAGTACTTTTAGAGATCCTATTATTTTCAGTCCGAAAATTTTCATTAAATAATCGCGTACTGTTTTATACCCTCTTTGTTGAACTCCCCATCCTCGCATCATTAACAGTGTTATCCTATCTTTTTCAGAAAGTTCCGCCATTCTTAATTATAGCAAAGAAGAATTAATCAGGTAAGTGACAGGAAATTGATCTAAATAATCAAATAGAGAAAAAACTAATTATTAAGTGTTGGTCCAACTATTGATTTATTTATTTCAACCAGCACTAGCAAAAAGCTCGTTGAGCAACTGAAAATCTAATAGATCAATTAATAATATTTACGAAAAATTTCTAGGCTATTGGAAACAAAAGTGAAGATGTTTGAGAAAATCAATTGAAGCGCAATGGCTTCTTTTGTTACAGAAAAAATTTTTGGGGTTGTTTGTTTTCGTCCACGAAGTAACTGCTGCTCGCTAAGAAGAAGACAGCGCTGCATCAAAGATTAAAATCAGTGATCCGTATTGTTTGCTCAAGAGCTCGTATATTGGTGCCTGCGAGAATGAGAGAATAAAGATCTGCCCCGCCAACGCTTTCGGGCAGATTCCCGCTAACGCCTTCGGACATCACGCATTCGAGCAACTTCTCGCGATCACGCCCCTTCGGGCAGTTTTCCGCCGTAGCTTACTAGCATAACCGCTTGAAGCCGTACAATTCAAGAACAATTGAATTATTAGGAAATGTTACAATTAATTTTTTATGATGATATTATGCTAGCGACATTAGGATAAGTTATAATTATTTTTATTATATATTTTTTAAGATTTTACCAATGTGACCGGTTTTATATGATAAAGTTGTTTTGCATTGAAAATGATCCGATCGGAGTCGAAACATTTGTAATATTATTATTTTGATTAAATTTGTTCGTTGTAATACTGGTTCTATGCCCTGTTAATATTTATATTATTAATAAACATTATTCCAAATATATTTTTATATAATTATTGAAATTATACGTGCATTTTCAAAAGTTTTAAACCAATAACTATAAGAGAAATATCTGGAGACAAGCTAGTGTCTCAGTGCTTAGACATTTCGCGAGACACTTGCTGGATTCACACTGCATCCGATTTGCGTCGTACGATGCTCTGCAACCAATCAGAAAACAAGATTCCGATGATATGAAGCAAAATCCATCGGAATCCTGTTTTCTGATTGGTTGAAGAGTGTCGTCCGACGCAAATCGGATGCAGTGTGAATCCAGCAACTGCCTTGCTCCTTTACGCGAGTCGACGATTTGTTCCTATCGATTCACTTTATTCAATAGACAAATACAAAATAAAAAAGCATCATTCGAACGTATAAAAATTATGATCAAGAACAAAATTCTGAAAGTGGAATGAATAATATAAATATAATTAATAAGAACAAAAGGCTCTTTACTTCAATAAACTATAAATATAACAAAGGGCATAAGAAGAGACTAAATTACAAATTCTTTGTTGAGAAACATAAAATATATTACATAATAAAAATCATTATATTCTAATCGATTAAAATTATTACATGTAAAGAGAGA
>NW_017295750.1:53350-60257 GCF_001594075.2 Trachymyrmex cornetzi | reverse complement strand
AAAAATGCATTATTCTAAAAATATGTTTAAAAAAATAATAAACATAATGCTTTTCTTCCGAGATATTTGAGATAATAATTTCTAATGATTTATTATATATATGTATATATTATTATAGAGGACACATTTTTCTATATATGATTTCTATAAATGCAAAATCATTTATATCTTTTTCCTTTCAGAATGAAACGATCATCGTTCAATTATATTTTTAATATGATAAGACCTTCATTAATAAATATTTCAAACTGTGGACGTAAAAAAATATCACCCGAAAAACAATTTTTAATTGCAATATGGAAAATGGCAACTCCAGATTCATATCGGTCCGTAATTTATATTTTAAAAATTATTTTTAAGTATTTATTTAATTTCTGTACATATAATTCTTTTTTAATTAATCATTTGATTTCTTTCAGATCCATTTGTGAAAAATTTAATATATCAAAAGCCACAGTATTAAAATCTGTAAGAAGAGTGACTAAGGCAGTCACACTGAACTTGCTCCTCTTTTTGTGAAATGGCCAGAAGGTAATAGATCAGAAACAGTTATTAACAGATTTCCTGCAACTAGTGGTTTTCCCGGAATAATAGGAGCCATAGATGGCACACATATTAATATTAGAGCACCACATATAAATCCTGAATCTTATGTCAACAGAAAGGGACATCATAGTATACAATTACAAGTATAATTTACGTTATATATAATCTCTTAATTTTTTAAATTTAGTTATATATAATTAAATTTTTTTATTTATTATTAATAGGCTATTTGTGATCATGAACTGCTATTCACTCATTGTCTTGCTGGACATGTTGGTTCCGTTCATGACCAAAGAGTGTTTCGCTTATCTGAAGTTTCTGACTATTTAGAAGATGAAACAAAATTTTCTAATGATAGCCATTTAGTGGGTGATGCCGCATACACTCTTCATGAGCATTTAATGACACCGTTTCGTGACAACGGACACCTTACAGATAGACAAAAAAATTATAATTTTTGTCATTCATCCGCTCGAATTAAAATCGAGCAAGCATTTGCTCTTCTCAAGGGGAGATTCCGAAGTTTACTTACAGTTTTGGACATGCAACGTACTGATTTAATCCCAGAGTTTATTATTGCTTGTTGTATTTTACACAACATATGTCTACTGCAAAATGATATTTTAATTGAAGAATTAAATTTTTTAGAAAATAGTGACATTGAAACAGTAACTGAAAGGAGAAATAAGGAAGGTCAGAGAAAACGGAAGACAATTTGTGATAATTTAATAATAAGAAAATAAGAATTTATTTTTGCAATATTTACACTTACATTAATATAACATAACTAAAATGAAAATTTATATTTGGCATAAATAAAGCGTTTTGTAAGTATAATTGCACGTATAATAATTATTATGAGTATTATTAAGAAATAAGTGTTATATGGTTATATTGCAGGTATCAATAATAATGTATTGTACATAATATAGTAATATATATGAAGTATAGAATCTAGTATAAAATATATTAAATATAGATGATTACAGTAAAAGTTTTTTTTTTCTTTCAAAATATCAATCATTTCTTTAAAGGTTTGAATAAGTACGCCACGTACTTATTGCTCTTTATTTTCATTATGTCTTCTTTCCAGAGCTGCTTCTGCAGTTCTTCTATCATTTTTTAAATCTTCCATCATTTGTACTGTATAAGATATTTGCCCCTTTCTCTCTAAATATCATAAATAAATACATATTATTGCATACAGATAAATATTAATACATTTTTATAAGTTAATATTCCAATATTGCAATCTTAGGATTCATAATTCTTAATCAATTTATTAATTAAAATTATAAAATGTTAGAAATATTTTCTATTTAAAAAATATCATCAAAATATTAGTGAGAATTAGATTATTATTTATACACTTTAATTGAATTAATTAGTAAAAGCTTATTGTAAAAAATCAATTGCAAATAATAAAAATAACTCTATAGTCAATAGTGAAGTAACTCTATGATCGGACAATCTTATTTAGATAAAATTATTAACGTACTAGGCATTGAGTTCTCTTTGTCTTCATTGGAGGATGTCAGACTACAGTCTGACTGTTCAGATTCCGCTCGTGACCTTTTGCCGGTTGTGGAAATAGTACTTACAGGCGACATAAATGGTTTTGTGCCAAGTAAATCATCCATAAGCTAAAAAAAAACATTTAAAGTTTATATTCATAAAAATATTATATATATGTATATATATACATATATATAGGTATATATATATATATGTGGCATTTTGATTTTAAAATAACAATTTACAGAAAGATAAGGCCATGTTCTTGTTCCATTCCCAGATTTTTTATTATGATCCTTGATGGCTTCATATGTTCTCTTTAATCCAGAAAATTTTGATAAACATTGTGGTCCAGTAACAAGGTAACCATGTTTTAGCATCTCTTCTGCAATTAATAGCCATATTTTCTTTTGAGACATCTTTCCACTTGTAAAGTCATTCTGTCGTAATCGATATTCTTCTATCAATAAAAGAATAGCCTCATGTGGCCATTTATACGCTGTCAAAAATACATTTATTTAAAATCAGATTTAGACATTAAGTAAATTATAAATAGAATTATTCACCTCCTTCTTCATTTGTTGTTTTTTCATCACTTTCTGCTGACTCGATTACTATTGTATTCGGTGAACTTTCCTTACCTACATTAAAATAATATAAAAATAAATTCGTTAGAATATAAATTCCTTAAATACATTTTTTAATATATTTTATGCAATGTAGACAATAAAGTTAGTGTTGACGGATATTCAGAGAAGGATGTTAACTATTGTTGCTAGTAATAAAACATAGAAAAAAAACTCACAATCCTATTAAACTTATCTTATTTAATCGTCTTGAGCATCTCGTTAGCATAAGCTCGATCTGAAAATATAGAAAAATACAAAGAAATAAATAAGGAAGGAACTAATAAGTCAGCCTTACAATCAGTTCGTACATAAATAAATGAATGACAAACATCAAAACGTATCGATATGCTTTGTATAATAAACTTACCGGTTTTTAAACGTTCTGCTTTTTCAGCAGTTACAAATATTGAGTATATTTGTTGAGTCTCTGCATCTTCTAAATTTACGGATATCGTTATATCATTGGAAACTGAAGCAATATCACGTTCACTAGCCATTTTTTATTTTTAGGTTAGACCACGCTTTTATTGCGTTTACTTTTGACTATAAGCATTTGTAAGCGTTCACGCTTTTGCTGCCCTACCTCGATGGACGAAGCGTTTATGAGCAGTATCTATGACGACAAGATGACGTCATAAATGCTTCTCTGCCTTTCCGTGAGTGCTTACAATGAGAAAAATGAACGATATAAGCGATGCTTATAAGTGCTTAAAGCGCGTGAGCGTAAATAGCGAACGCACCCATTAATAAAAATCATTATATTCTAATCGATTAAAATTATTACATGTAAAGAGGGCCTATCGAAAGAGAGAAATATGTAATAATTTTAATCGATTAGTGTTGTGAGGTGATCAGGAACAAACACAACGGACTTGAAATAAGCGGATAATATATTTTCAAATAAGGAACACAGCGAGCTGATGCGCACACGATGACAACAAAAAACAAAAAAGCGAAGAAAAAAGAAATAGAAGTGAAGCGCGCGTAACAGTGCTGACAACTTATAGAATAAAAAATTACAATACGTAGATGTCGTTAGTAATACATCGATAATGTGGTAAATGATACGAGGTCGATAATATTACCGCTAATAGATAGCGCGAAAGTATAAAGGAGATTATCTCGTAACAATTAGAATATAATGATTTCTATTATGTAATATACTCTATGTTTCTCAACATAAAATTAGTAATTTAGACTCTTACATGCCCTTTATTATATTTAATATAATTATGACGAGAGAGAGAGGATGACACCAATATAATTTTATTTGTTAATTTTACTTTATTAATTTAAATAGTATTATAGCCCGTCGACATTTTTGTAGGATTTTCGACTTCTAATTATCTTAGATACACGTTCTAGAAGATAATGTGCTAGTTGCAGGACACCTTGTATGTATATATAATCGCCACACATAAACATATATGTCATTGACAGTGCATGAGAAAACGACATTCACGTCGAGCCGTCTTACACTCAGATCAAGAATATAGCCAGATACTGAGCGCACACGTATATACATGACTATCATGCTGCCCTATGCATGTAGACAGATTTCATTGTGTGGAGGGTAAGGAGCGAACCGTCGCGTTGCGGACCGCCGCGGCGCGCCGCACAGTCGATTTTCATTTGGTTTAAACAATTGAAATGCAACAGAACAGTTTCGACTCTCAGCTCAGTACGGAGCACAAGGTCCAGACATCGCAGTCATCATTCGTTCGTGAGACGTGGTAGTGGCACTAGCAGTTGGCGAGATGAAGAACAAATCCACACGAAAATGTAAGTAACGTACATTTGACTAATTTGTTATAACAATTTTAGAAGCCTATTCTGTAACTCTTAACGACTGTAATATAAATATTGAACTTTTATAATCGACGAATATGCAATTAGAATTTACACACTGTAATGAAGACGGTATGTAAATTTTAATAATATATCCGTTGGAAGAAAATTGTAAGCTGCATTCCGTTGTTCATTGCGAGTGGAAAATCTGTAATATACGTAACATCAACTACAGATTTTCAATCCTCGCAGTAAAAAACGGACCGCAGCCATAATTGATTAATAACATAATTTTTGAAATATATTTATATTTATATTCATTTCAGATAAAAGTGAAGAAGGCACGCGCGCCACACAAAGATTGTTCCTGAGAAGGTGGTGACAAGGAAAGTGCCAAGGAGCTGCTACTGACGTCGTCGCGTCAGGTTTTAGCGACCTCTACAAGACCAGCGGCGACGTCAGTAGCTCAAACAACGACGTCGTCATTAGCGGAAGCGACGACGCCGTCACCGGTGCCAAGGACGACGCGACCGTCAGCGCGGACAATGATGCCACCAGCGCGGGCGACGACGTCGTCGCAAGAGACATGCTGGAAATACCCGACGGCGCGAGAGAGATCGCAGGCACGGTCAAATTAGGCACGGCGAGGTGGAATGAATAAAGTGAGTACGACAGATTTTACATTGTATATAATGCGTCGTCTACAACGCACAGAGTAAGTAAAAGTACGGAATTGACTAATCACAGTCGATTATTCTTCTCACATTCAACTGTGATTGGTGAGTTTCTTACTCTCTAAATCTGAATCAGTGGATAGTCACTGATACCAGTGCCAAATATGCCACTAGTAATCAGTGAATTAAATGTGAAATCCCTCACCTAGCTAATCTTTATATTATGTGATCTAACTAACCTTATTATAGTTCTTAAATTCAATGAATATGGGATATTGGAAGATTGAAATTAACGTGTAAATATCAGTATTTTAATTATATAATGCTCAAACATTCTTCCTTTTTTAGTTAAACTTTATTGATTAATTATCAGTGCCAAGTATACCACTGGGTAATTAGTCACTATCCACTGATTCAGATTTAAAGAGTACTCTTACTTCTTACTCCAGGTATTGTAGACGACGTATTATACGGGTTGCACATTTCAGCCGATTTTCGACTCGGTTTCCTCTTATCTCATCGTCCCGCGCGTTGTTCTGTGTCAAGCTGCACTTGAATCGAGCGCGGAGTGATGAGGTAATGAGAATGATGACGTTAGGCGAAGTCGTACTTAGCTCTGAAGAAATTAATTTAATTTACTTAGGTAGTATTTAGGACATGATTCTGAACAATATTCAAGAGGTTTTAGCCGTCGGTCGGACAACTTGCATAATACTAATGCCAAATGTACTGTAACTTTCAAGCCTTATAACTCGAAAAATACATAATGAAAAAATATGTTATTGTAACGTTTTGAAAAGCTTTCGAGTTAAGCTACAAAAAAAGTGTAACAAAAAATAGGGGATTCCACTTAAAAAAATCGCTGTGACATTGACCTGGCCTCGGCGACGCCACTCTAGGTCAAATCAATGATACATTCTTATGTCCCCCTCCGAACCATACAATTTTAAAACATTTTTCCGTATTTACTATAATTTTCGAGAAATCTTAATGCACAATTTAAAATGGGACACCCTGCATATAAGCTGCGTAAGTACGGTTACGATCAGAAACGTCATCCGATTGTCCTAATGTGTCATTGTAGTGTTATTGCCCTAATGCGTTATTGTATCTTTATCGTTTATTAGACATAAAACAAATATATAATGACACTAGGATGAAGTTTCCGAATGTAGTCGTAGTAATATAGTATAATTAGATATGAACATGTACACTTACCGACTAAGGCCCAATTCCACAACTCACAGTTAATCGAGATTCAACTTATTCATAGCCTCTTTTCAATTCTAGAATTGGGAAGAGATGAGAAACAAGTTGGAACCTCAGTTAAGAGTTAACCATGAGTTGTGGAACTGGGCCTAAAAGGTTGATCTATTTTTTCAGTGGATCTCGGAATGCAGCAGATACTCACCGAGCAATTGGTTGTTACTTATGGATCCATAAATAATAACCAATCGCTTAGTAAGTAGGCTGCATTTCGGAACCTACTAAAAAAGTGTTGCAACCGTTTAGTTGCTGACTACATACCATATATACATACGCATGTAATCAATAATGTCTTCCCGCTTGAAGTTAGCCACGTTTCAGGTAACCGCATCGCATCTAGATTCGTTTGTATGAATCCAATTTGTTAAAATTTGCATTTGTTATATTAGTAAGGTATATAGGCCGGTTATAACCCAGGGGCAACGAGGGTTGGTGAGGGCGGGGGGTACCCGCGGCGAGGGGGGTGACGTCAGAGGGGGAGGGGAAGGG
>NW_017295750.1:52669-53207 GCF_001594075.2 Trachymyrmex cornetzi | reverse complement strand
GGGGATGACGTCACAGGGGGCTGACGTCACGGAGGGAGAGGGGAGGGGGTGACGTCACGGAGGGAAGGGATATGACGTCACAGGGGGCGACGTCACTAGGTGAGGGATGACATCGCGTGGGTGTACGGGGATGACGTCACAGTTGGACGCGGTCCCTACCGCCGCCTCCGTGCGCGGTCCGTCGCCAATCCCCCACCACCAGGCGCGATCCCCATCGCGCGCTATAATTACCATTTATACTTACCGTCTTTCTCTCTTCCTCATAAATGTAGTCATTTTCTTTTTCTTCTTTCCCTTATACGACCACATTTTGCATGTTTGTCCCGCCAATTATTTTTATCGCATATTAATAATAACCTAAAGAGCGCAGTCTCCTAATACGAGCGCAACGATATTGTTGAACGCGGTAATGCTATCAACATGCGGTGGTGTCGCGTGTGATGACGCGCGCGTAAGGGTGCGATTACATGAAGCGCGGAAACGCGGAAAAGCGGAAAAGCGGAAAACAAAATGATCTAGATTTTACTAAATTTCCGCG
>NW_017295750.1:45074-51630 GCF_001594075.2 Trachymyrmex cornetzi | reverse complement strand
ATTATTCAGGTAGATATATTAAATATTTATTTATATTTCTAGAATGAGTATTCTGTTATAATAATGCGTTCCAATTATAGGCACCACCTCGTAGTGCCTCATCTTATTACAATTACAAAGGGAGCCACAGCATAAACTTGCTTGCGATATGTGACGCATTCTAGATTGAACCGATTTCTCGTCGTCAATATTAGAGCTCAGGGCCGACAAAGTGATGGAGGTGTCTTCGATAATAGTGCATTATCTCATTTATTTGAGACGCATTCACTCCATATCCCTCCATCCTCACGTATAAAGAATAGTGAATTTAAATTTCCATACGTTTTACTAGGAGATGAAGCTTTCCCTATCAGCACGTATATGATGAGACCGTATCCTCGAAGTGGCAATTTGAACACCAGAAAAAAAATTTTCAATTATCGTCTCAGTCGTGGAAGGACTATCGAATGTACCTTCGGGATTTTAGTTGCGCGATGGCGACTTTTCCGGCGACCTATTATTGCGTCTACATCCACTTGCGTGAAAGCTACACAAGCAACTGTTATTCTACATAATTTCATAATCGATCGAGAAGTTAACTTATCAGCACGTGAAAAGATGTACTCCATAATGCGCGATGAAGACCGTAATCTGTTGCATACTAGTACTGGTCTAATAGACATAAACAATAGCAATGTATCGCAAAGCCGAGAAGCATCGAAAATTCGAGATAATTTTGCTCACTACTTTGAATGCATCGATCCATTATCTTGGCAATTCAATAAAGTATTGAATAATGACTTTTAAGTAATGTCGAGATCTACACTTTAACTTTAATTACTCGAATACAATTTTTCCGCGATTTTTTATATGATACTTGAAACAATCCATTCTCTTTTTCTCTCTCTCTCTCTCTCTCTCTCTCTCTGTATAGAATCTTGTTGTTTATGCAGATTTGCTTAGTAATATAAAAAATAAGGATAAAATAAGGATAATATAAAAATTTATTGGTAATATAAGAAATAAGGATAAAATAAGGTCTAAAATAAGAATAAAAAATAAACTTAAGTTAAACTAAAGAACACTTTCTTAATTTATTATTGCAAAGTAGTTTTGTCATAATACATATGTACATACGCAAATATTATGATCTATGTTAATCTAAATGTATCACTTATTTTAATTACGGAAACGAATACTGATCATTTTTAGGCCGTAATCACACTACAGGTTGTTGGTTACGATTGCTGGTTGTCGGTTCTATTTTCACCAATCATGTTGCAGCTAACCTACACTCGCTGCATCATGATTGGCTAAAATAGAACCGACAACTAGCAACCGTAACAGACAACCTGTAGTGTGATTACGGCCTTACACAGTTTGCCAGGTACACTACTTTCACTCTATCCTCTCTCGAAAGTATGAGAAATAGTTACAATATTTTGCTGAGATCCAAATAAGCTATGTAATATAATACGCGTTATTTGTAATGTTATGAGAAATAAAATATAAAAAAATAAAATTTAATATTAAAACATAACGCAATTATGGAACAGATCTTTTCAATAATAACATATATGTGACTGAGAGCATTATTACACGTTCTTCTCGTTGAGCATCTTGTCTTCTTCTTAATTTTCTTCAAAAAGTATTAATTTATTCATCAATTTTTATACTGTCTCCTTCAAAGTAGTTCCCCTATAATACAATACACTTCTGCCAACGTTGTTTCCAGCTTGCAAAGCACTGTTGAAACGCCTCTATAGGTATTGTCTTCAGCTCAGCCAGCGATTTTTTCTTTATTTCCTCTATCGTTGAAGAACGTCATTTAGGGGTCCTTTTGAGTTTAGGGAATAGGAAAAAGTCACAAGGGGCCATTTCTGGAGAATAGGGAGGCGCGGCATCACAGTGGTTTTGTGTTTCGCCAAGAATTGTGTGATAATTAATGCGGTGTGTGCCGGTGCATTGTTATGGTATAGTATTCAAATGAACAATAATAAACGATTTCTTCTGTTTGTTGGAAATATATTAAATAAAATTAGAATGTACTTTTTTTTTATTGTTCTTAGGCGATGAACAGGTGCTGTGGCGATTGGACTCACTGCGGTTGTCAGATGACTTAGTGTCATATTCAACACTATCCAATGTTGAACACGATGCTGATACGGAGACATTCGCATCGAAATCTTTAAAATAATCGGAACTGGTTGATGATGATGGCAAAAGGTGTTGCAGAGAGTTGATGGTCCTGCAATATAAACAATCATATAATTTGATGAACAGTTTAATAAAATATACTTTCTGAATTAGTAAAAATTAGTAATAAAGAAATAAGAATTAGGATCAAGGAATAGAATTTACAAGTATTGAAATATTGAATTCTTAATCATTTCTCGTTTTCTGGGATATAGAGTAAATACGTACGGCACTGTAGATACAGTATCATCGAGAAACCTCATTCTCTCGTAATGAGAGAACGAATTTTTCGGTGGATGTGCAGCTTCAGCCCCAGAGCCGCTGCGTACATAGCCTTGCATTTTCTTTCTGGCTTTAATATATGAGTCACGCAGTTGCTTCCATTTTTGTTTAGCCATCGCCACAGTTAACGATCCTACAATTGACAAAATTAATCATAAATTTTCTTGTTAATTATATTTAGAAGCATACAAATATATACATGTAAAAGAATGAACAACTATAAAAATAAAATGTTATTACCAAGTATGTTTTCTATCTCTTGCCAAAGAGCATCTTTTTTCAGCTTTGTCCTGTTCTTCACGGGAATCGTGTAGTCCCACAAGGCTCTTCGTGCATGGACTAAATCTATTAATATTTCATCCAGATTTGATGATGAAGAGAATTTGTCAGAGTTGTCAATTTCCTCAACTTCTTCGTCTGATGTCTCCTGCGTGCCTTTGATCTCATTGATCTCTTCAACTCCATCAACTAATCCCTCCTGCTCGTCTTCAATATGATATCTTTTTTCTTCAAATATATAAATAATTACACATTATTATACATATATATTTGCACTGTACTCGTATATGTATATTTAATGATATACATACCAAATGAAAATATTGTAACTTACGCATTGTGACAACCGCTTTGCTGTCTACATTAATAGCATGCAGATTTTCATTAAATGTTGAAAAACAATGGTGTGCAAGAACGTTTGCGCAAGAACCATACATAATGTAGGAGCAATAGCCACACTTCAATTTCTGATGCAGAACACGATTAAATAATTAATCTATACTATTAAATTAAAAATACGTAAATAATATAACAATTATAACCTCTACGCTGAAGTTGAGGTTAAAGACATACTGTCAGCAACATATTAAATATTCAAAATTGCATGCAATTGATTCTATATACATAATATAAATATTACATTTATGAAACTATCAAATTATATAAATACGTACAGGATTATTCATTTTAAAATAACTTCTTCTAACGACTGTTCTGTTTATTAGCATACATTCAAAGAATTAGCAGATTCCGTCTTCCGCTTAAGCACGAGGGAAGAAATGACGGAAACGCGAAATCTAGTTACTTTCTATTCCGCTTTTCCGCTTTTCCGCGTTTCCACGCTCCATGTAATCGCACCCTGAAACGCGAAACGCGTCCTCGGATTGACTTACGACATTTGACACATTGACTTAAAACAATCTTAAATGTAAGAATCGACTATGAATACCGACCTGTTTCGCGTTATGAAGTTGGTACTGAATCCTTTCTTACACGAGGAAAGATTTAGTACCAACTTCATAACGCGGAACAGGCCGGTATTCATAGTTGATTCTTACATTTAAGACTGTTTTAAGTCAATCTTAAGATGTCGTAAGTCAATCCGAGGACTGTATTAACATCTTAAGACATTATATTTAAGATGGTTATAAAATAAAAACGAACTATGAATACCGTCCCATGTTTCGCGTTTCACAGTTGGTAGACTGCGCACTGAGAGCATCTGAGCAAAAGTAGGCGTAGTTTGGCTAAACTGAGCACACCATGTAATCCTTCCACCATGAGAAAGACTAAAGGTGCCGTCACATGCGGCGTAACCTGCGTTAGCGTTATCTATGTATTCTAGTAATTTACTAGAATACGTTATTTTTTATTTACTAAAATACGCCATTCTAAAAGCCGGCATTCACATTGGGCGTATTTCGCGGAAGATTAGAGAAATGCGGAACTAATACAACCAATTGCTGATTAGAATTTCTGTTGTACACTCTAAAGAAATGCTAAACGAATTTACGATTGGTTTTCGTAACTTACGCAACTCGAAAAATACGCCTCATGGGGAACCGGCACCTTTCCATCGCGTATATATGAGCAGATGATCGAATAAATTATTAAAATTGGAAAATTTTGTGAGACCACTCTTAGGCTTATTCGATGCGTTTTTGCATAAAACGAAAGAATCTGGCAAAAAAACGTCGTTCTGCCTTGTGATCTGAGATATTAAGCGTTAAAGTTGATAACTATTGAGGTTAGGAAATCTGTCACAGAGGCAAAATGAGGTCTATAATTGTACTATTCCACATGGGTTCGATTTTTCACGCGATGTAAAGGGGCGCATGATTTCTATAATTGTATTGTTGCAAAATCGAAACCCTTGTGCATTTTTTCAGACAATAAGCTAAAGTGAGCCAGAAATTAGATTCAACGCATGATGGTTCTATCATGTTTCGGCGTAACAACAAAATAGCGTAAAAAGCATAAAGTGACTAGACAGAAACTAATGTTCAAGTGAAATGATATGAAGTGAAATGATTGGTCGGCGCAAGTTACGCTTACGAAAGTTACGCCGCATGTGACGGCACCCTAAGGAGACTCCACTCAGTCTAGCCAGTCCTCGATAATCGGACTCATTTTGCATTTCGAGTTAAGTTTCGATTCTCGACATTCGCGGCGCTTGTGAACCTTTAAGACCTGCGCGTAATGAATGCGCCGTAGGAAAAAGTGTCACGAAACTTAACCCCTCCGTGAAGGTGATTTGATTGTCTCGTCAAATCGGAAAGAAGACAGTTATAAATTGAGCCTAATGCGGGGTCTACAATGCGATCGTAAACTGATTTTAGAATCGTAACAGCAGTCGTAACCAAAGACATAGAGAATAGACTGCGCGATCCGTATCTAAGTAGTGTATCAAATGTGGTCGACAATAATGAGAGAGAGGGACCGTGGGAGACGGTCAATCTCCCTCTCATTCTCTCTCCCATTACACCATTGACTAGAAAGAGATAGAAATGGCCGTCTGCCACAGTCCCTCTCTCTCATCCCTATCGACTATTTTGACACACGGATCGCGCAGTCCATTCTCTATGTCTTTGATCGTAATATAGTTCGTTTCTGATCATAGAACAGTCGTATTTGTAGTCGTTTGGGTTTGTTCAATTCTGTGGGGTCTACAATGCAGTCGTAAACTGGTCTTAAGGCCATTCTACATTGGTCGTATCGTAGCGTCGGAAGCGTCATAAGCATCATACGA
Source organism: Trachymyrmex cornetzi (assembly GCF_001594075.2). NCBI lineage: Eukaryota > Metazoa > Arthropoda > Insecta > Hymenoptera > Formicidae > Trachymyrmex > Trachymyrmex cornetzi. The sequence continues at coordinate 46,145 of NW_017295750.1, read as the reverse complement.
CTTAAAAATTGAAGCATCGGATTGGGTCAAGCAACAAACTTGTGACTTGCAACGTCTACGATACGACCAATGTAGAATGGCCTTTAGAATCGCAACAGCATTCGTAACATACTTTAGGCCTATTCTTTTTGGCTGAACTTTTGCACCAGTTCATCTCTCTTCCTTTTCTCTCCAGGAGGAAAGAAGGGGAAGAAAGATGAACTGGTGCAAAAGTTTAGCCAAAAAGAACAGGCCTTTTGTTTCCGGTCGTAGAACAGTCGTATTTGTAGTTGCTCGAGTTGGTCCCATTCCTATTCCAGCGACTGCGGTCACGACTGTCGCTGCGATGGACCAATCAGAAGAGAAGTGTCTATGAACAACGTATAATTCTTTCATCGTTGTGCATACCACAGACTAGTATATATTTTGTCTATGGTGCATACAGACGGCAGTAGTTATATACATTTTTAAAAAAGAATCGATTATCGTAATCATTTAAATTTCACAAAACAGAGTTTACGATTTAATTAATCGGGAATTAATCGATTCTGAAGAATCGATTAAAAATTTTGAAATATATAAATAGGCAGCGTTAGTAAAAAAAACATGTTGTAAACAATTTAAAACGTGATCAATCGAGATTTTTAATATATTTTTAATATTTTTAACTTTTTTTTTGTATTGTTTAAAGTCTTTTGCACGCCCTACAGTAATCATTTTATATAGATTATAATTTATGATGGCGTTACTTATTACAGTGACATCCTTATTACAGTGATCCATTCAACTCACAATAATTTCATTAATATTAACAGTAAGAAGGTGAAATCATAACACAAGACTAATGTAACATAAAGACATGTAACAGAGTAGTTACGAGGAAATTACCTTTAAGTAGTATAGCGAGGCGGGTTCTGGTTAATCTGTAGACGAGGGGAGTGCGGGGCGCGGGGGGTACTTGAGGACGCGCGGGGGAAAGCGCGGGGCGTGCTTGATGGCGCGGGGAAAGAGGCGGGAGGCGCTGGAAGGCCCCGGCGTTATCGGATGTTTACATAAATACCCGAAAAAATGCGTTTACCGGCCGCCGCCGCC
>NW_017295750.1:37411-43703 GCF_001594075.2 Trachymyrmex cornetzi | reverse complement strand
TATATATATATGCGCAAATGTGTTGTCCGTCCAACGTTTTCTTTTATATGTCGTGCACGACTGTTAGACGCATAACAAATCGTGTCACGTATTATCATTACGCAAATTCACTCACACATATTTCACACACGCGATTTACTAACGAATTTATCAGTTTGTTATTATTAATCACTACCGATTAATTAATTAGCGATTGAGAATTAATCCAAGAAGAAAACACATTACAGTAATCAATAATCAAAGGTTTTCCTCCTTTTATAAATTGTATCGCTTATCAATACTTTCACGGATTTATCCACGCACTTGATTGATTTTTACATACGAATCTTTTACATACAAATCGATGAATCACTTCCGATTAATTATTTAGTGACTGTAAATTATTGCTTGAAAGAAGGAAACGCATTGCACACAGTATTTGTATGCAAAAGTTTTCTTTCTTTTGTAAATTGTATTACGTAACACAATACGTTCAAGCATAAATCCGCCGATTTTTATAAATGAATTTATTGGCTCACTGCTATTAATCACTGCCGATTAATTATTCGGCAACTGAGAAGTACTTCAAAGAAGGAAATACGAATTGCACACGACAATCACGATCAAATTCCATCGCAAATCAATACGGTTACGGATTTACACAGGCACTTGAACGAAAAAAGACGAATTTATTATCCTTCTTAATCACAATACAATACTACCGATTAATTATTTGACGAGTTGAAATTACTTGAGCGTGTAATATTACATACACAACACACGTTACTCGACACGGAGGTTACTCGATGTCAACAAGTCAACAAATTAGGTTGGTACTGGGTGCGTTCGTGAATGCGCACACGGCGCTGTAGGTAAGGTACCATTTATCCTCCTTAAGGCTGCGTCCCCATGGAGAAAGAAACAGCGGAACGGAATGTTGATAGAAAAGAGATAGGATTATCCTACGTCTGGTATTTATTCCTGCACTGCCCGCATTGGTGCACACGGTGCAATAAATTGAAGTGAAGCAAACGTATGACAGTTCAGACAGTGCAGGAATAAAGAAGAGACCGCTTATTTGTATTTGATATACAACAGAGGTCTGGAATGATGCATTATTTATACTTGTATATTTTATAAACAACAAGGATGAAATGATGCTTGCATCGAACGCTTCCGATGATCACTGCAAAATCCAACTGACGTGAACTGGTGTGAAACGCTATCATGTCCTGTAATTGACTGAAGTCTCCGCATTGAGAATGCGACAATTTAAAAAAATTGTAAAAACATAATTCTTTAATGGAAAAAGAATGGTATTTTACAATACATTCTTACAAGTGAAACATAAAAATATGTTATAAAATACCAATTTTTTTTTCATACTATGAGAGAACATTAATCAATGAAAGTTTAATCTCTTGCTTTCTCTCACACTTTTGCGAATGTAAAATATTCTACGTAAAAATGTATTGGTCGCTCTGAAAAGAGCGGGTTATTTCTTATCGCTCTGAAAAGAGCGGATTTTTCATTTTACAGCAGGTGCTCAAAGTGAGCACCATCCATCCTAACGCAAGCTCTCATTCGTTTTAATAAGTTTGCTTGGACGTTTTCCATAATATTTTCTTCGATGGCCCAAATAGCATGTTGTAATCTCGCATCTAAATCGTCGATATTCTCAGGAAGCGTTTTGTAAATTTGTTCCTTACAATATCCCCATAAAAAAAAGTCTAGAGGATTCAGATCCGGGGATCTTGCGGGCCAGCGTATTGGGCCATACCGTCCCATCCATCGTCTTGGGAACTGCTCATTCAAGTAATTTGTTACAATTCTGGCGTTGTGTGGTCCAGCACCGTCTTGTTGAAAAACTATTTTGTTTCTGTCCAATAACGGTACTTCTTCTAAAAAATCTGGAAGATTTTCTCTTAAAAGTTCCACGTATCTATCGCCATTTAAGATGACCAGAAGAACCACCGGTCCTAGGATTTCAGTTCCCATGATTCCAGCCCACAGATTTCTCTTCCAACGAATTTGAAAGCTCTTCGATCGCGTGGCTGTGGGATTTTCGTCGCTCCACAAATGCATGTTGTGCGAATTGAAAATACTTTCTCGTGTGAATAGCGATTCATCGCTGAATATCACACGGGACGGGAATGTAGGATCTCGATCTGTTTCTCTTAGAAAATATTCGCAGAATGTTCTTCTTGCTCGGTAATCTTCCGGTTGCAAATGTTGTACGCGTGTGTAGTGGAATGCGTGCAACTTTTCCTCTTGCAATATCCTATGTACAGTTACTCGTGACAAATTATGTTCTCGAGCAACGATCCGAATACTCAATTCAGGATTCTGTTCGAAAGCACGTAAAACTGCCTCCGTATTCCGTAAATTTCTTGCTTCACGATCTCTTCCAGCATCGTGTTTGTTTACCAGGACACTGCCAGTTTCGTAGAGTCTCTGAGCTGCTCGAAGTATGACGCGAGCTGACGGATGTCTTGCTCGATTGGGATACAATTCCGCATATCGTCTTGCAGCCGCGTGATACTGTCCATGGCACTCGCCAAGTGCCATCAGCATGTCGTAATATTCTTGGTTCGTGTACGCCATATCGTCTTAACGATGTTCTTTTAATAACGCAAGGATTCCTCTTCTTCTTCGATCGACGGATCTCCGAAATCGCAGGATTATTGAGCGCCGTATCGATCGCTTCGTTCTTTTATACGATCTTCGCGTGGGGTCGATCCCCCACCGCGTCCCCCCGACGAATCACACTTGTTTCCCCCACGGTTGACCCCACACATGGGGATATTGTAAGGAACAAATTTACAAAACGCTTCCTGAGAATATCGACGATTTAGATGCGAGATTACAACATGCTATTTGGGCCATCGAAGAAAATATTATGGAAAACGTCCAAGCAAACTTATTAAAACGAATGAGAGCTTGCGTTAGGATGGATGGTGCTCACTTTGAGCACCTGCTGTAAAATGAAAAATCCGCTCTTTTCAGAGCGATAAGAAATAACCCGCTCTTTTCAGAGCGACCAATACATTTTTACGTAGAATATTTTACATTCGCAAAAGTGTGAGAGAAAGCAAGAGATTAAACTTTCATTGATTAATGTTCTCTCATAGTATGAAAAAAAAATTGGTATTTTATAACATATTTTTATGTTTCACTTGTAAGAATGTATTGTAAAATACCATTCTTTTTCCATTAAAGAATTATGTTTTTACAATTTTTTTAAATTGTCGCATTCTCAATGCGGAGACTTCAGTCAATTACAGGACATGATAGCGTTTCACACCAGTTCACGTCAGTTGGATTTTGCAGTGATCATCGGAAGCGTTCGATGCAAGCATCATTTCATCCTTGTTGTTTATAAAATATACAAGTATAAATAATGCATCATTCCAGACCTCTGTTGTATATCAAATACAAATAAGCGGTCTCTTCTTTATTCCTGCACTGTCTGAACTGTCATACGTTTGCTTCACTTCAATTTATTGCACCGTGTGCACCAATGCGGGCAGTGCAGGAATAAATACCAGACGTAGGATAATCCTATCTCTTTTCTATCAACATTCCGTTCCGCTGTTTCTTTCTCCATGGGGACGCAGCCTTAAGGAGGATAAATGGTACCTTACCTACAGCGCCGTGTGCGCATTCACGAACGCACCCAGTACCAACCTAATTTGTTGACTTGTTGACATCGAGTAACCTCCGTGTCGAGTAACGTGTGTTGTGTATGTAATATTACACGCTCAAGTAATTTCAACTCGTCAAATAATTAATCGGTAGTATTGTATTGTGATTAAGAAGGATAATAAATTCGTCTTTTTTCGTTCAAGTGCCTGTGTAAATCCGTAACCGTATTGATTTGCGATGGAATTTGATCGTGATTGTCGTGTGCAATTCGTATTTCCTTCTTTGAAGTACTTCTCAGTTGCCGAATAATTAATCGGCAGTGATTAATAGCAGTGAGCCAATAAATTCATTTATAAAAATCGGCGGATTTATGCTTGAACGTATTGTGTTACGTAATACAATTTACAAAAGAAAGAAAACTTTTGCATACAAATACTGTGTGCAATGCGTTTCCTTCTTTCAAGCAATAATTTACAGTCACTAAATAATTAATCGGAAGTGATTCATCGATTTGTATGTAAAAGATTCGTATGTAAAAATCAATCAAGTGCGTGGATAAATCCGTGAAAGTATTGATAAGCGATACAATTTATAAAAGGAGGAAAACCTTTGATTATTGATTACTGTAATGTGTTTTCTTCTTGGATTAATTCTCAATCGCTAATTAATTAATCGGTAGTGATTAATAATAACAAACTGATAAATTCGTTAGTAAATCGCGTGTGTGAAATATGTGTGAGTGAATTTGCGTAATGATAATACGTGACACGATTAATGTGATAGACAAAAATGTATTATTGTTCGGTGTTGGATTTGTGAGAATCTTGCCGGAATTCACAGACATAATATTATTCTGCCTGTTTCCAACTCAATTACGATATGAAGGCATCTATACAAAGTGTGTGTGTGTGTGTGTATGCGCGTGCGTGTGCGCGCGTGCGTACGTGTGTGCGCGTGCGCGCGTGCGTGCGTGCGTGCGTGCGTGCGGGCGTGCGTACGTGCGTGCGTGCGTTTGTGTGTGTGTGAGACGGATGCGCGCGTATTATCGTAACACGCGTTTCCTATGTAACAAGCAGCTGATCGCAGTCGGGCGCCCGCGATCAGCTGCCTGCGGACGATGAGTTGCGCCGCCCTTGACTACCTTCCGTACCCGACCAGTAATTCGCTAATTATTTTTTCTTATAATTAAAAAACTAAGCTTCGGATCAAATTTTGACAAAGGAAAAAATGTCTTAGAATCACGCCAGGAATGCACTGTTTTAAGGACTGACGTTTTTTCTGGGACACCCTGTATGTTGACATCTTTTTTTTATGATTTATATGGAACGAACGCTTAATACGTAGCGCGAAAGTAAGAAGGAAAGAAGGAAATGAATAGATGCGAAACCTAAGTAAAGCAATTAACATATACAGGGTGTCCGAAAAGTGTGGAAACGGTCGAATATCTCGAGAAATACACATCGGATCAGAAATCTGAAAATATACATATTCAACAATTTCAAAACAGCTATCTTTTGACATATAACATGACCCCCCATCCCCACCCGCTGTGGGTGAAAGAGAGGGTAAGTTTAAAATTTTAAATGGGAACCCCCATTTTTTATTGCAGATTTCGCTTCTTCAGAAAAAATTACATAAATTATACCTATTACAAACATTTTTTTGATGACAGATGGCGCTGTAATCAGCGAAATAAAAAAATGAGTCTAAAATGTTTAAAATATCTCGAGAAATACTGAAAAGATCAAAAAAATAAAAATGTACGTATTCAATGTTGTCAAGAAAGCTATCCATTGACACAAAAATTCTACCCCCCACCTACCATCCGCTGGGGGTCTGGGGGTGAAAGGGTAGGTAACTTTAAAATTTTTAATGAGAAAACCCCCATGTTTTATTGCAGATTTCGCTTTTGCAGAAAAAGTCGTATTAACTCTTTAACGCCGAGATGTGCTGAATTTCGACATGGATTTCAACCCCCAACAATTAGCAGAAAAGAACGTAGACAAGTATCGGGAGGTCCATTTGTATGTAATAAGGTATCAGAAACGTGTTCCTGATAGTTAAACTTCGAAAACGTGTACTGTATACAATTTTCATTTTTCGATTTTGAGTTTACAATGGCGCCTGTAAGTTCAAAATTTTTCGAAATTTTACGTACGGCGAGTAAATTTGTAAAAAATATGCCCGAATTCGATTGAAACTTGTTACTCGGGAGTTTTTGGGATCGCTGATTACGAATGTGAAGTCAGAATCCAAAAATTCAACTTGTACCTACAATGGCAGACCAAGTTTTCAAAATTTGAAGTAGCGTCCTTTGCCTTTGAATATTTCAAAGTTTCCCGATTCTCACCGCAAGGAGGTGGACGATTTAGAGAATCTTTTTTTTTGTTTTTCATTTTTTCTTTTTTAGTTTTTTTAGAATGTTTTTAATTTTTTTGTTTTTTTTTTAATTTAATTTTTTTTTATTTCCTTTACTCGATTTTTTAAAATATGTACATACATGTATATGTATATTTCCAAGCAAAATTTGTATTGGAAATACATACTTATCTTTTTAATATTGCATATGTGTGTATGTATTTATACCAGTTTAAGTTCTTCTAACTAATTGTTTAATATTTCTTCCGTTTTCTTCTCACTATTTGCTTAAAAATTTCCATCTTTTTTA
>NW_017295750.1:33104-37229 GCF_001594075.2 Trachymyrmex cornetzi | reverse complement strand
AAAAATGGGGGTTCCCATTTAAAATTTTAAACTTACCCTCTCTTTCACCCACAGCGGATGGGGGTGAGGGATCATGTTAGATGTCAAAAGATAGCTTTTTTGAAAACATTAAATACGTATATTTTCAGATTTCCGATCCGATGTGTATTTCTCGAGATATTCGACCGTTTCCACACTTTTCGGACACCCTGTATATTTTTTTCGCATTACATAAAAATTTTATTATAATAAAAAATAAAAAAAATTTAATTAAAAAATAAAAAAAATTTTAGTTTAAAAAGTTAAAAATTTTAATTTTAAATATTTAAAAAGAAAAAAAATTTTAGAATGTAATATTTAAGAGCCATCATTTCTGTAAAACAAAAAAGCATTTTATTAGCACGCAATATATAAGAAGAGAAATTCACATGTAAATTTAGGATACTTACACCAACACTCTTCCGGTTCATCCAACTCGTATGGTCGGAGGCCAAAACATTTCTGTCAAAAAGAAGCTGTCGTCGTCCCACACGTTCGTGTAATGCTCTCTGAAAAACCGTTCCATCTCTCTCTCTGCGTGCGTTGTTATCCAATTATAAATATTTATAATTCCTCGAACGTGGACTTTGCTGCGATGCGTCTCCTGGAAAATACAGTACAAATAGAATTAGAATTAGAATTAGAATTAGAATGTATAATTTATGACAACAAAACTAGAGAGCATGCACCACACACCAGGTTTTATCGGTGAATATTATTGTCGATAGAATAACTGTCATCAATATAAAATTTATTAATCCTAAGAAAACAAAACTCTTACATGCAACAGTCATTCATAATTCGCTATATAAACGTTTCGGCTAGTAATGTAGCCTTCTTCAGTATAATATAAAAATAATTATTTGAAAACACATATTTAAGTTCGGTAAATTCGTAATATTAATATGTCAAACCTATCTTAATGCTCTAAACATAATTTCTAATTTCAAAAAACTAACCTCAAACATTACTATATCATAATTTTAAACTTTTGTATGACGTATGTTCTAATATAAGTAACGAATTTTAATTTAACAACGAAGAATTACATCCATACCATAACTAGATCTGAAGATAATTTAAGTTTAAGTCTGGCATCTTGAACTTGTTATATTAAGAAATGAAAGTGTAACAATGTTTCGAATTATAATTACTGAGATTGTTAATGGATAAACAACTGGATTAGATGAAGACCTCAAAAAACTGGGTGACTTTAGATTAAGCGACAATATGTATTATGTACAGATTAACTGAAAGGACTAACCAATTAATGTATTAAATTGGTATAGTAATGTTTGAGGTTAGTTTTTTGAAATTATAAATTATGTTTAGAGCATTAAGATAGGTTTGACATATTAATATTACGAATTTACCGAACTTAAATATGTGTTTTCAAATAATTATTTTTGTATTATACTGAAGAAGGCTACATTACTAGCCGAAACGTTTATATAGCGAATTATGAATGACTGTTGCATGTAAGAGTTTTGTTTTCTTAGGATTAATAAATTTTATATTGATGACAGTTATTCTATCGACAATAATATTCACCGATAAAACCTGGTTTGTGGTGCATGCTCTCTAGTTTTGTTGTTATTATCAAGCCACATATAAATCTACAATTATAATTTATGATCTTACCAACGGGATCTTCAGGATCCCAACTTCGTTCGCAAGTTGTAATCGTTGAACCCATTGATTATCAACAACGACATACTGAGGAGGGAAAAAAAAACGTTATAAATTAAAAAATTAAAAAAAAAATCTAGCAATAAATTAAAAAAATTAAAAAATTTTAAATCTAGCAATAAATTTATTTAAGGTTTTCAAATTTGTTATATAATTGCAATAGTTTAATTGCGTTAAATAAAGTTCGAAAAAATTTCAACGTACAGTTGAATAACTACAAAAATATGATATACGCATGTACATACAGAGTCATCGAAAAGTACCGGACTCTCCTAATATCTTCAGTTAGAATGCATTTTGGAGAAAATGTCCAATAGCAAAGTTGTATAATTTCAAGCGAGAAATAAGATAATGACCTTGACTTTGATCTTGACCATGTCCTTTAAGGTCATTTCAATCTTATTTTTTTAAATGGAACCCCCTACATTTTATTGCACATTTTTATAGCTTATCTCGAGAACTTTCCAAAACACTATAATAAAACATTTTTTCATTAAGTACTTTTTGAGTTATAAAGGTTTGAAGTTCACAATTTTTTGACACAAAATGTAAAATATCTTGTAAAATATTATTTAGTTTTCAGTAATCATAACCTTAATACTTTTGTGCGCGAAATAATGAGACCAATTAATTGGTTTAAAGAAAATACATTAATCAAAAAGTGTCAGATCCCTCTAATATTTTCAATAAGAATGCATTTTGGAAAAATATCCAATAGCAAAGTTGTACGGCTTCAAGCGGTTATGCTAGTAGGCTACGGCGGAAAACTGCCCGAAGGTGATCGCGAGAAGTTGCTCAAATGCGTGATGTCTGAAGGCGTTAGCAGGAATCTGCCCGAAAGCGTTGGCGAGGCAGATCTTTATTCTCTTACTCTCGCAGGCACCAACTCTCACTCTTGCCTTAACTGGCCGGACCCACACGCCACTCTTGCATTAACTGGCCGGACCCACACGCCACTCTTGCCTTAACTGGCCGGACCCACACGTCACTCTTGCCTTAACTGGCCGGAATCACACGCCACTTAACAAATTGTTAATTTCAAACCTTTATAACTCAAAAAAATACTTAATGAAAAAATGTTTTATTATAGTGTTTTGGAAAGCTCTCGAGATAAGCTATAAAAATATGCAATAAAATGTAGGGGGTTCCATTTAAAAAAATAAGGTTGACCTTGAAATGACCTTAAAGGACATGGTCAAGATCAAAGTCAAGGTCATCATCTTATTCCTCGCTTGAAACCATACAACTTTGCTATTGGACATTTTCTCCAAAATGCATACTAACTGAAGATATTAGGGGGGTCCGATACTTTTCGATGGCCCTGTATATAGGATATAGATAATTCACTGGGAATTATTTAGACAAAAAGATCTAGCTTTGACCGTCACAGGCCCGAAAAAAAAAGAAAACAAAAAAGAAAAAAGAAAAACCTAGCATATACAAAAAAACTACTTACCCCCTCAACTGGGTACTCATATTGTATCTGTAGTACATCTTTGATGTTGCTCATTTTTCAAGGGGATCAGTTATTACAGTTTTTAGCAAGTTTTTTTTCTATAAAAAAACGCACTGTCACTTCCACTTATTCACATAAACGTGCAAGAGTATTCTACCATTTAGAGTTAATGGTAGTGTTACGTCCAAACTTCGATAATGTGGATGAATAGGTTTAAAGAAAGAAAAAGATAAGAAGGGAGAAGCACGGAAGGACGTTAGAGCAAACGCTATATCTCGCATGCATCCGCGGGAAAGGGATGGAGCGAGTCGAACGCACCTTTTATTGCTCTGGAATATGGGTCAACGTCATGAAGGGACGATATGACGCCTGTTTCCGATGAGCAGTGCGATCGTCGGTCCGACTTTAGAGTCAAAAAATGAATCTTTATAACTCGGGAATGGACCGGCTGCGATCCTCGGGAAACAGCGAGAGTACGAGGTCTTTAAAATTTAAAAATCAACTGAAGGAAATCATTTTAAATAAAATTTCATTTTATTACTAAAGTAAATACAAAACAAAAAAAAATGTGATAATTATTGAGTTTATATAAACTTCACACATAATTAAATTATAGTTAAACATAATCATAAATTTTATAAGTAAATCAAAGTACACATAATTATTAAGTTTGCATAAATCTTATAATTAAATTAAAACATAATTGTTGGGTTTACATATATTTTGTAATTAAATTAAAGTTAAAGATAATCGTTAGATTTATATACATCGAAGAGGAAAAAAACTTGACGATTTGACATGATTAGGGGTAGATCGGTACGATTATCGGTTAATTTATCGCCATCGAGTTTGATAGTGTGTCTAACAAGGGAACGGTCGGAACTGTCCCTCACCGATTTTAATGCGCTTTGGATATGTTGTAAAGCATCAAAAAATATTCGACCCATATTTTTTTATAGCGG
>NW_017295750.1:23996-33044 GCF_001594075.2 Trachymyrmex cornetzi | reverse complement strand
AACTATGCCACGTATGAAAAAATGTTTTATACAAAAGTTTTACAGTATTTTATGCTCTATATAATAGTGTATTCATTTATTTTTTAAATCAAATTTTTTAATTAACCCCTACCCCCATTTATCAGGGTTGCAAAATTAAAAAACTTTTTAAGAACAAAAATTAAAGAGCATCGGATGCCGAATCCATTCATGTATAATAATGTTATGGTTCCACGATTCAATTTTTCAGAAAACAAAATGATAATCGTGTTAAGACGCCACGCACGTTATCATCTCGTTTTCTGAAAAATTGAATCGTGGAACTATAACATTATTATACATGAATGGATTCGGCATCCGATTCTCTTTGATTTTTGTTTCATTCACAAAGTTTATGCCTACGAAAAAATTTTCCTTTCAAACAAAAATTACGATCATTCGATCGTCTTACGTAAAGTGTTTTCTGCTGATTATTCCACTAAACGTTAAATCTCACTTTATGCTAAACATTCAAACATCGAATGCAGTCGTATGTGTGCGTAGGGTTGCAAAATTAAAAAACTTTAACAACAAAAATCAAAGAGAATCGGATGCCGAATCCATTCATGTATAATAATGTTATAGTTCCACGATTCAATTTTTCAGAAAACGAGATGATAACGTGGGTGGCGTCTTAACACAATTATCATTTTGTTTTCTGAAAAATTGAATCGTGGAACCATAACATTATTATACATGAATGGATTCGGCATCCGATGCTCTTTAATTTTTGTTCTTAAAAAGTTTTTTAATTTTGCAACCCTGATAAATGGGGGTAGGGGTTAATTAAAAAATTTGATTTAAAAAATTAATGAATACACTATTATATAGAGCATAAAATACTGTAAAACATTTTTTCATACGTGGCATAGTTTCGAAGATATTCGCTGAAAACGAAAAAATCTATTTTCTTCGTGGGGGTGTTTCACCCCCTAAACCTTGAGATAAGCCGCTATAAAAAAAATGGGTCGAATATTTTTTGATGCTTTACAACATATCCAAAGCGCATTAAAATCGGTGAGGGACAGTTCCGACCGTTCCCTTGTAAGTGTGTTATGTGTGTGTGGTGTTTAGGAATAATCATCTTATTCCTATCTGTAATATTCATATTATCTCTCTAATTACGCATGAGGAGGGGGGAAAGAAATTTAGGAAGAAGACTACGGAGACTAAGAAAGGATAGGGGGGAGTGCGGAAGATAAACTGGGATAAGGACTTCGGGTGGTTGGCCAGTTATGGCATTCCGGATGCTATTAGGATCCGCATCTATGAAATTTATAATAAATGTATTCGGGGGAAGGGGTTCGGTGGATATTTGGAATCGGGAAAAAGGGAGGCTTGTGATTGAGGATTTCCGTGGTGGAAATGGTAACGAGGACGAGGAGGGGGAAGTTCATACAAGAACTCCACGCTTGATGATAAGTCAGCGGGAGAAACAGGACGAGGAGATGGAGGGACTGACTGAATGGAGGAATCAAAAGTGTAAGGCGGGGTGTCGGGAAAAATACGTTCGATTAAAGTATCCGAAATGGCAGGTGAAGGAGTTCGAGGAGGAGGGGTTGCGACATGATAAACCATTGCAGGAGAAGGGGACCGAGGAGGAGGACTTTCGACTGGATGATTATCTATTAAATTATCTTTATTGTGATTGTTATCTAATAAATTATTGTTATCATAATTGTTATGTAATAAATTATTGTTATCATAATTGTTATCTAATAAATTATTGTTATCATAATTGTTATCTAATAAATTATTGTTATCATAATTGTCATCTAAATTAGCGGAATTCTTGGTAGGCTTCCTCCAAGAGCCGACGGACCTCTCTCAACCGTTGGGCGCGTAACCGTTTAGCTGTACGCGAAGGGCGTGCGCGTTGTCAATCACTCACTACGATAATTAAATGACATGCTTTATTATCAGGCTCTGCATAACAAGAGAAAGGGAGATAAAAGAGTGAAGCTCGCGTATTAAGCGGACTTCCAAATAAGGGATATAGAGTTCATCGAAGAAATCGATGAATGTGGAAGGATAAGGATGACAGGTGAATTATGGAAGCAAAATTGAGAGTGCAGAGACTGAGAGGGTTTAATATTTCGCTAGAGAGTGATCTGGTTAGATTCGCGAGGTAAATAATTAAAAGAAGTGACTTACTGCTTTAGCCGCTTCCGGACTTCGAAATGATTGCCGGTGGGCCGATCTCGGTGAAGGTCGTTTGCAGATTTGGACCCAGAAGTGGCCTCAGCTGGATGTCTGGATACCTCCACTCGAAACTTTTTCGCGACTAAGATCGCTGATCGCGGCGATTTGATTGTGGGCCGGCTGGGTAGATATTTTCTGATCGCGGCGATCTGGTCGCGGACCGACAATAACTTTCAACTGACTAGGTGGATTGAACTTTGATTTGACTGAATTGATTTGACTAACGGACCGGCAGAGGTTCGCCTAGGTAGGTAGTTTAAAAAATACTGTCTTTTGTTTGCGAAGGCCCTCCTTTTATATTCGCTAGTTAGTAGTGCCGTGTGCAAGTCTAATGTGTGGCATTAGGCTAATCTAGGATTAGGATTAAGGGTATCGGTTGAAAAAGGATACTGGAATATGTGTCTTAAATGATTTTTCGTCATCGACCATTTGCCGGATGTTCGATAGTCATTGAGCCACACTTGTCATTTATTAAGGACAACCGCTGTTTCGGTTATAATCCTTAATGACTGTGTCTCGAATGGATTACTGGCTTTAAAAAAGGGCGAACGTTAATCGGCTCGCTATCGAAACTTCCCATGGCAGATATAGTCGGTCTACCGTTGTTACTTGTTAATGACTTTTATGATGATGACGAAAATTCTAATCGAAGAAAAGAACAGAGAAGTCTGGACGTAACAGTAGAATACTCTTGCACGTTTTATAAAAAAAAAAAGAGATCACTCGCGTAAGAAAAAAAATCAACCTCGCGACGACGAGGCCTGACAAAAACTATCGTCGAGATCCATTCTTCGCTTCAGCGAGCCTGCCTAGGCTTTATCGATACACAGCAGTTGTATATAAACAGTTTGGATCACAAATGCCTTCACGAAAAAAGCTATCGCTTATATCGTTGTGGCACTCTTTATAATATAGCCTAAAAATCGCGATGTATTGCGACGTTGCTAAGTAGTGCGCATAATATGATATAAAATAAAAAATCAATTTTAACCTACGAATTGCGCGCGTTTATTTTCACACCTGTTATTCCCTTTTTTTTCTTTTTTCTTATACATACGTTTATACGTACATGCATACACACGTATATGATTCATGACACGACACGTTAAGAGAAGTGTCTGCAGATGTTTACATAAATTAAGTGTGAGAGCACGTCGAGGCATAGGATGGATGATGGAGGGAAAGCAAAGAAAGTACATATATAATGATGTGAACGACAAAATTTTTATTCACATATTACATCGGTTTTTTTCATGTGTATTAAAAACTAAAGCCAATAGCTCGCAATTGACGAGCTGATGCTTATTAAAGACGTTGCTATTGCGTATAGCGTCTTCGGACGCGATGTTGGAGAAACGCGTATACTTCTTATCAATCATATCGACGAGTCGAACTAATCGTTCGAACGTTACATCGATACATCCGCCAAACGCGAACATGCGGCGTAGCGTTGTTTCGGTCATCATCATCCGTACGGACGAAGAACCGAGGCGTACGAGCGTAGCATCGTTCAGCGTACACACTCCAACGGTTAGCGGTCCAACACTTATGAAATTGTTTTCGTGTTCGTTTCGCAGCATCTTGTAAATATTCCATCGCTGCTCGTAGAGGCCCTTCCACGTTTCGAGAGACAGCGATAGTTCGAGTCCACGATGATCTCCCAGGGCGATCTCCACGTAACTCGGCGGACCAACGCTGATTCCAATATCCAAATATTTGTAACACGTAGCCGTCAAATCGTAACGTCTGCTCAGTAAACGCATCGCGCGATGCTCCATACTGTGTACATACGTAATGTTAAAAACGTTTCATTTTGCATATAGACCGTAGAAACTTACATGTTACTGCAGCACTTCTTCGTTTCGTACGATGCGTTGCTCTCTTTGGTAAAATACATTTTCAACTGTTCGTACAAGCGGGTATCACAAGACTGATCGTACCCGCGTAAATTGCGGCGTATATGGTAAAACTTCTAGAATCGAAGAGGGGGTAACCCCTCCCTTTTTTTCCAATAATTGCGAACGTGTCGCGACACGTTTTATCGTGTTTTTTCTACGTATTTTCTTTGTTCGCGAGTTTATCAATGTTTATGGTTTATACTTCGATGACGATGACGATGATGCTTTTTCCCCAGGATATTCCCAATATCTCGTTTCTTCCTTCGATGCCGATTTTGATGTTTTTTCTCCAGGATATTCCCAATACCTCGTTTCTTCCTTCGATGCCGATTTTGATGTTTTTTCTCCAGGATATTCTCAATATCACGTTTCTTCCTTCGACGCTGATTTTGATGTTTTTTCCCCAAGATATTCCTAATATCTCGTTTCTTCCTTCGATGCCGACTTTGATGTTTTTTCCACAGGGCATTCCCAATATCTCGCTTCCTCCTCCTTCTTCGGCGGTGAACTTAGCGGACCTTCCTGCAAGTGACGATACCCTTTTCGCTCGACCGATTTTCGATGTAGGTAGTCTGTTACTCGATCCATGTCTTAACGCTCGTAATCGAAGTTTACGATTGAACGAAAAAAGCCTTATACACTACCTATATACATTGCATATACGTACGTACACGTTCATACATACACGTTCGTACATGCACGTTGGTACATGCACGTTCGTACATGCACATTCGTACATGCACGTTGGTACATGCACGTTCGTACATGCACGTTCGTACAGGCACGTTCGTACTTGCACGTTCGTACGTACACATTCGTACGTACACGTTCGCACATGCACGTTCGTACATGCATGTTCGTACATACATACATACGTACGTTCATACGTTTATACATATATTACAAAGGAAGGGAAAAGAAATATATAATCAATACGTTAACGTTTTTTTTATTTAAAAATTCTCTCTCTTTTGCAACCACCAGTTATATATTTTAAATACATTTTTGTAACGCGCAATTCTTAACATGTTGTTCGCATCTCATAGTATTAACAACATCCAGAGTAGTTAACAATTCCATATCTTCGTACACTGCGTCCAAGGTCTCGATGTGCATGCGTTCTCGTTCATCGTCCAGAAGCAAGTTCCATAGCCACATTCGTTTCTCGCGTCCCTTGACGTACACGATAGCATCATCTTCAAATACAGCAGTGATCAGGCGTTTCGCCTCGCTGTACGGGATCATCCCGTCCTCCCATCGCAATCCATGGTGATAAGCATTCAAGCAGGAAGCGCAAGACCTTTCGGATCTTGTCAAAAATTTCCATGGCACGGGACTCGTAAAAATGTAATGTGTGAGAACGGCCCCCTGTTTCAGCACCGCCACTTCCTTCACGATAAATTTCTTGTTAACGATGAATCCTTGCAGATCCACGAACGTTGACACGGGCATGTTGTCGAGAAGACTGTGGTCGGTCACAACGCATCGTAGATTTTATATCGTGTCGGAGGATGCGCTTAGGTGATTATGCGCACAACGCTGGTCAATAGTTTATACTGAACCACGCGATCGTGTATGATGAGACAATAGGCTGTTGTATTCGCAGGCACGTCCTCTTTACATTCAAAGTGTAACCGCACGTCCACGGTGCCACTCTTGACCGATTCGTTCTGTCGAGAGCAATCGATGATCACGAACGGGCCATAACGTAAAAAAGTCGTAAAGGTGAGACTCGGCTCGAGATACTCGTATCCGTAGTAGCCCTTGCAGAAACGTCCGTATAAGTCGTACAGAATCGCACATCTGTTCTTCTCGAAATCCAGATTCAAGTCATCGTACGGATAACATTCCGAGTTCAGGTAGAGTTTCGCGTTGGTTAACTTGCAGTCGTCGAAACGACTTATATCCTCGGACATGATGTTTTTTCGACCTGTTTGAAAAGCGAAGACGACGTAGTGAGGCTTCTCGAGCTGAGTAGCCGTCTTGATGGCCCACGCTTGGTTGTGCTCTGCAAGAGTGGAAACTCGTACAGATCCCACGAGCGAAAAGCTATGCACAGATATATCGTCTGCTCTTCAGAGCGCGGAGCATTGCCAGCTTATTTATCTCGCTCAATAACGATACGTGCGGCATTCGCCGCTGTATTTTCAATAATTCGATTATCGCCTCTGTCGCTGGATCTCCCGCCAGGCAATTGTTATCGTTGCGCGCTCGTATTAAAATCAACTCGTGACGAGCGTGATCACCACGCGTCTGTTATCTTCGCAGAATCCCAGCAGTACGTAGAGCGGTACACAGAAATTAAAGTATCCTGCTTCAGTAGTCTACGCGTCCCAGCCGGCATTCCGCAGAATCACGCTTCTGTCGGACGACACTGTTACATAGTTTTTGAGCGTGTTAGTTATACCAACGTTACGGTCAATCTCCACACCGTTGAGTTCATATCGAATCTCGTCGAATATGAACGCGACGCAATTATTTCCCAATACCACGTTAGCGCCCTCGACCGCTCTGTTCTTCGTCAGTTTTCCCTCGACGTATAGAAAGCTTTCGTACGGCAGTGTGTACAGATCTTGTTGCTGTATAAGTATTCTTATATCATCGCTGTACCCGAACGTTGTGTTGGCAAACAGGTTGTACGTGTGAGTCTCAATCTTGACGATGCGATCGTCGAAGATCGGCTCATCTTTAATGTTTAGAATATCATTCATCTCAAATGTTGCGCACCGCGAATTCCAAAGACTTTACAAATGTAACGTTCGACGCGCTGAGCTTCTTACCGATGCAGCTGAATGAGTGAGTGTTATCGAGCTGTGACGTCACCGGCCTTGTAAAGAATTCGTTATCTCTGTACGTGCGCTCCGTTCTGTCTAGCACGAGCATCTCACGCTCGCGTTATCACTGTCGCCGTCGTACGTGCAATCTAACGGTGATCTCTTTTCCTCGAAAATCGAGCAATCGTCCGTTCTGATCGACGACATGTACCGTTAGATCCGTAAAGCTCCGTGCGATGATCGGCAGGTAAATGATCTGCGCCGGCCGTTTCGATATCTTATATCCTGGCGGCACGCTCGGTGAAAATTCATGTATCGTGTGCACGCTTTTGCCATTGCTGTACGCGCCCGTGGTCACGTTACACTCTACGCGGATAACGTTTACGTTCATTATGTTGATCGACATGTCCGATTCGTTCCATCTTCGCGGTCGCAGTATACGTTTCGACGAGAATCCCAGCAGCGATCCGATGCTGTTGGACTTGTCAAAGTTTATTCTGTATACACTTCTAATCTCGCATCTCATCGTGTTGTAGTTTGTGCGGAGCGTAATCGGGTATTCTCCACTGTCGTCATCGGTGTCGTTGTTGCTGTTGTTATTGTCACCACGCACTACGTCAACGGTTTTAAGCGCGTCACGGCGCACAGTAGGGCCGATTCGGAATCGGCAGTCAAGTCACCTTTTAGACCGCAATTCTGAACCAATTTTAATGTTTTTTTTTTAAATACGCGTAATAAAATTCTTAAAAACATCCTCCAGTCGGATTTTCAATTTTTATTTTTTTTTAGTCAGTTTTGAACATTTCAAAATGGCGGAACCATTAAGGAGGGATTTTGAAGCCAGACACATTTACAAAAAACAGAATCATATTTCATGAAACTTACTACTGAGGGGTTTTTGGGGTTGCTGATTACGAATATGAAGTCAGTTTTCAAAAATTCAAAATGGTGGAACCAATATGGCGGACACTTTTATCAAACAAAGAATCATTTCGCGTGAAACTTACTACTCGGGGGGTATTTTGGGTTGCTGATTACGAATATGAAGTCAGTTTTTAAAATTCAAAATGGCCGAAACAATATGGCGGACACTTTTATCAAAAAAAGAATCATTTTGCTCGAAACGTTCTATTCGTGGGTTTCTGGGATCGCTGATTACGAATCTAAAGTTAACTTTGAAAAATTTAAAATGGCTGAGCTAATACGGCGAACACATTTTTCAAAAATTGAGTCGTTTTGTACGAAACTTGCTATTCGCGGGTTTCTTGAATCGCTGATTACGAATCTGAATTGATTTTTCAAACATTCAAATGATGGAACCAATATGGAGGATTATTTTTGTAAATTCAACGTAATACTGAAAAGTTTGCAGACTTGCTGATCTCGAGACTAACATCAGATTCTCTAAATTCAAAATAGCGAATATATTATTTAAATTAATTAATATTCTCAGAATGAGATACGCCAAAAACCCCTCAGTAGTAAGTTTCATGAAATATGATTCTGTTTTTTGTAAATGTGTCTGGCTTCAAAATCCCTCCTTAATGGTTCCGCCATTTTGAAACGTTCAAAACTGACTAAAAAAAATAAAAATTGAAAATCCGACTGGAGGATGTTTTTAAGAATTTTATTACGCGTATTTTAAAAAAAAAAACATTAAAATTGGTTCAGAATTGCGGTCTAAAAGGTGACTTGACCGCTGATTCCGAATCGGCCCTACTGTGCGGCGCGGACATTTTCGTAAAATCGCGCGTTTCAAAAATTCATTTATGTCTCGCACTTCGTACGAACCTTTGGGAATTGTAATTTCTGCGTCGTCTTTGGCGAAATAAAATTTGTTGTTCGATTCGTTCACGTTTGGTATTGTGTTATAAGTCTCGAAAATCGCCAGACCGAGTTCGTAATCGCCGTCACTCAAATCTATGGCGGGAAAGTAGTTCGCCGCGAGAATGGTGCTCTTCCCGCTCAGCGTAAGCGTCAGCGACATGACGAAAAAAGCGTTCGACCAATACTGAGATTTCACAGCACTTCATCGAGCTTTTTAAATTCGCGCGCATCGACCGTTTGTAGAAACCGCAGGCATCTAACCGCAGAAGCTCTGATCGTACGTCTGATACGACGTGCGATTGTACTCTATCGTCGTAGCACCGTTCCCG
>NW_017295750.1:21202-23116 GCF_001594075.2 Trachymyrmex cornetzi | reverse complement strand
ATATAATATATTTTATTTTATCTTATATAATTATTTGCAATGCGCGATAATAAGAGCGCGATTTGTTGAGCCCGATGATGGGCGCGAAACGTGGTGCCGCAGAGAAGGAAGGAAGAAAGGAAGGAAACAAATAATCGTGAACAATGGAGTAATCTATATACATGTATATTTATTTATTTATGTACACTACTCAACAAAATCTAGGGAACACTTTCAAACACGCTAAAAATTGAGCAATATTCAGAACACCATAATTCAATGAAAAATCATCGCAGACAAAAAATTAAAAAAGGATTTTAAAGGTTGAAATCTCTACTTTCGAAATCTATAATTGAAATTTCAATATGACTGATACTTTACGGAGTTATACGGACACAAATGGATATCCGTCAAATCTAAAAATTTTTTACGAACTTTACAAAGGTCTATGTAGTGAGGTAAAAATTACACGAAAATGCGGTTTACTGCAGTCGAAATAGTGAATCTTTACCTTTAATTTACTTTTATATTAAACGTTGTACGATTTTTTTTCACCGAATTATTGAACGATGAAGCAAAAGTGATCGCTTCTACTTTAACGTTCAATAACTTGGTGGAAAAAAATCGTACAATCAATAAAAAAGGAAATTGAAGGTAAAGATTCACTCTTTCGACTGATGCAAACCGCATTTTCGTGTAATTTTTATCTCACGCCATAGACCTTTGTAAAGTGTGTACAAAATTATACGATATGTTTTAGATTTGATAAATATCCATTTGTGTACGTATAGCTCCGTCAAAGATCAGTTAGATTGAAATATCAATTACTGATTTTGAAAGTAGAGATTTCAATCTTTAAAATGCTTTTTTAAAAATCTCATTATGACCATTTTTGACGAAGTTACTCTACTCTGAATTTAAAAGATCATTATGTGATGTCTTTTTTGATCAGAATTTTCGAAGTGCTCTTGCCATTTTCTGAAAAATAGTGGTTACCGCCGACATTAGCGTAACACAATGTGCACCACGAGAGTTTTGGGTTAGCGCGAAAGGATAAGACTTGAAGTTGGCGCTAACGCAAAACTCTCGCTTATAGAAACATATTTTCGAACTCGCTTAGCGCGAACTTCAAGTCTTCTCTTTTCTCAATTGAGGCTATTGAGAAGTTCGCTCTTTGTAACAAAGATAGTCACATATTGCAAATTTTTTAAATGCTGCGCAGACACTTGCCAGCATTCGAAGTTGCCCGCATAATCGCACTTCTGGAAGAAGGGTATAGTATGCGTTATGTAGCGCAACGTGTCGGTGTATCCGTATCTGTAATAAATAGAGCGTGGTTACGATATCAAGAGACAGTACAATACACGAGACGTCAAGGAAATGGCCGTCATCGTATAACAGTTCGACAAGATCGAGATATTGTTTGCCACGTTTTGAGAAGACGAACGATTACTGCAAGTTATGTTCGACGTGAAGTTCCTACTTTACATCGTGTCAGCGAACAAACGATTCGTCGTCGCTTAAGAGAGATGGGCCTTCGTTCTCGCTCTCGTGCACAGGTGCAAAGATTTACACTTGCACATCGTCTTCAATTTGCTCAATATCATATAAATTGGACCGCGAGGCAATGGAGAAACGTTTATTTTTCGGACGAGTCGCGTTTCTGCCTTTACGGCAACGATGCTCGCATACGCACTTGGCGCCGACAAGGGGAGCGTTATAATCGACGCTGCGTTATGCGAATAAGAGCTCATAACGGCGGTTCAGTGATGGTATGGGGATGCATTTCGATGACGAGACGAACTGAATCAGTAATTTTGCCACCTCCAGCAATGACGGCTATTCGCTACGTGAATAATGTTCTCCGACCTCAAGTTTTGCCTCTGCAGCCTCTGTTACGTCGAAATTTTATATTCATGCAGGACAATGCTCGGC
>NW_017295750.1:18503-20390 GCF_001594075.2 Trachymyrmex cornetzi | reverse complement strand
TTTTTTATTGATTGTTGTACGATTTTTTTCCACCGAGTTATTGAACGTTAAAGTAGAAGTGATCACTTTTGCTTCATCGTTCAATAATTCGGTAAAAAATAATCGTACAATGTTTAATAAAAAAAGCAAATAAAAGGTAAAGATCCACTCTTTCGACTACTGTAAACCGCATTTTCGTGTAATTTTTACCTCACTACATAGACGTTTGTAAAGTTTGTAAAAAATTTTTAGATTTGACGGATATCCATTTGTGTCCGTATAACTCCATAAAGCATCAGTCATATTGAAATTTCAATTATAGATTTCGAAAGTAGAGATTTCAACCTTTAAAATCCTTTTTTAATTTTTTGTCTGCGATGGTTTTTCATTGAATTATGGTGTTCTGAATATTGCTCAATTTTTAGCGTGTTTGAAAGTGTTCCCTAGATTTTGTTGAGTACTGTATATATATTTATATGTATATATGTGTGTATGTATAAGTATGTATGTATATATGTATATATGTATATATGTATATTTATTATTTATATATGTATAATTTTTAAATAATAATTAACCTGTTCACTACATCACAATATTGACGTCATCATCATCCGGATCCCTTCTTTTTAGGCTATTATTAGCATCATTTATATTCTCTTCCAATCGATGTATCCTCTCAAGCAAGACATCTAATAGTCGGTTCAGTCTCATGATGACGTCAGCGGAGCTAAGTCTGGAAAAGAATAAAAATATGAAATTGTGATATACTTAGTTGAAGTGATACATATCCGCACACGCGAAGTATCGTCTCCGAACTGTTCTTATCGTTTAAAATTATTATTATTAGATAAAATAATAATAATTAGAAGATTAGTACTATATCATTTTTCCTCCTCTCAAAATAAAAAGTAAAAGTAAATTATTGAATAAATATATGAAAGGATATTCGATAATCACGTTCAATCCTAGTAATATAATACTATAATACTCACGTTATTCCCATCACCTCATTGTTATCGCTGATATCCAACTGGATTCTCAATCCATCAGATTGCTCGACTGTTCCACCTGCTACCTGAAGATTCAGCGCACCCTCACTTATATTAGCAGCCTTTTCTAATAGTAGACGAATCTACATGTTTATATACACTGCATATTCCACCAAAGTGTTGATATTGGCCATCTCTTTTTAGTCTCACACAGACTGATTGACTAACTGACACGAAACTGAACAAGCAGACTAATTGACCGCGGAGGCTGTGCGAGAATTTATAGTAAAAATGTACGTGACATAGCGATATCATTTTGAAAAGAATCCTTGGACCAAGTATAGTACCACGTGCAAAAGTTTATACCTCAACTGAAAAGTATACTACCACGTGCAAAAGTTTATACTTCATCCGAAAAGTATATCTCACATCCGAGATTCCATGGCGAAACTTCAGCATTTTATCAGTTACAATTTGATCACCAGTTGCAATTAGATCATCATCATTATCATGAATTAATATATCAGCGGCAAAGTACCAAAAAAGTGTAAAAGTGTGCGTCTCAGTCAAAACTGTATGAGAAGAAGTCGCGCTTGAAAGATTACACTACCTCAGCATTTCTTTTATTCGTTCTTCGCATTGAAGCGCAATTAGACTTATATCAAACCGCCATCAAACAGCTATCAGACTGATATTTAACAGCTATAAACAGCTATCAAACCTCTATCAAACTGCTATCGAACGGCTATCTAACAGCTATCGGTCTACTATAAACAGCTACTAGAGTGATATTTAACAGCTATCAGACTGATATCAAACCGCTATCGGTTCATTTCAATATCTATCTGTTATATTTATTTAAATATCTACAGGTTAGGGTGGCGAAAATAAAAACATATTAATGTAAGATAATATA
>NW_017295750.1:13740-17795 GCF_001594075.2 Trachymyrmex cornetzi | reverse complement strand
TTGAGCAGCGTTTCGAAGCTATCGATTCCATAATATGCTTTATGAAAACGCGCGTACATGTCAAACAGGACAGCGTACCTCTTTTTGCCAAAATCCAGATTTAAATCACCATACGGATAAAAATCTGAATTTAGATATACTTTCACATTACTCAAATTACAATCGTTGAACACGCTGATATCTTGTGTTTTGACAGCCCAAGAATGCTTGGTCGTATTCTGCAACAAAGGATACTCATACAGATCCCACGAGCGAAAACTCATACTCAGATAACGACCGCTTTCCAACGCTCGCAGCATTGATAATTTATTGATCTCGTTTAATGCTACATGAGGCATCCGCCACTGCACTTTGAATAATTCAATCTCTGGCTCCGTCGCAGGATTTCCCACCAAGCAATTGTAATCGTTGCGCGCTCGTATCAAAATCAATTCGTGGCGCGCGTTGACGACTACGCGTTTGTAATCTTCGCAAAAGCCCAACAGCATGTTGAGCGGCACGCAAAAATTAAAGTATCCTTCCTCCGTGTCGGATCTAGAGTTCCATCCAGCGTTCAGCGCAATCAAAGCTTTGTCATACGTCATCGATACATAGTTCTTGATGGTACTGGTAATTCCAACGTTTCCGTTACGGTCAATCTCCACACCGTTGAGTTCATATCGAATTTCATCAAACATGAACGCCACACAATTATTTCCAAGCGTCGACGACATCTGATCGTTTTTCTTCTTCTTCACCGTCAATTTTCCTTCGACGTAAAGAAAACTGTCGCACGGCAACGTGTACAAATCCTGCTGCTGTATGGGTATCCGTATCTCGTCGCTATGTCCAAATGTAGTGTTGGCGTACGGATTGTACGTGGGAGTCTCAATCTTGACGATGCGGTCGTCAAGGATCGGCTCACCGGTAATATTCAAGATATCAACCATTTCGTACGATGAAACCCAATGACTTTAAAAATGCGACGTTGGACGCAGTGAGTTTCTTTTCAGGTGTAATCTTTCCAGTAAAAGATGTATCTCTCGTCTGTTTCGGCTGTTCGTTCAACACAAGCATCTCACGTTAGCGCCGTCGTACGTGCAATCTAACGGTGATCTCCTCTCCGCGAAAATCAAGCAATCGACCGTCTTGGTCCACCACGCGAATCGTCAGATCAGTAATGTTCCGTACGACGATCGGAAGGTAAATGATCTGCGTAGGTCTTTCCGATATCTTATATCCTGGCGGTACGCTCGGTGAAAACTCGTGTATCGTGTACACGCACCTGTCGTTGCTGTACGCACCCGCGGTCACGTTGCACTTGATACGAATGATGTTCACGTTGATGATATTTATCGGCACGTCAGACTCGTGCCACTGTCGCGGCTCCAGCACGCGATTCGACGAAAATCCCAGCAGCGAGCCAATGTTGCGAGGTTTTGTAAAATTTATCCGATAGGCGCATTTGATCTCACTTCTCATCGTATTGTTGTTGGCGCGAATCACCAGCGGGAACTCTTCATCCTCCTTACCCTTTGCATCGTGAGAACGTAAAATTTCACGCTTCAGATACCGCTCGATATCGCGCAGTTCGTACGATCCATCGGGAATGACAATTTCCTTGTTGTCATAGTAAAACTTGTTGTTTGTCGAATTTACATTGGCTAGTATATAGTACGTTTCAAAGTCCGTCAGACCGAGCTCGTAATCACCGTCACCCAAATCTACCGCCGGAAAGTAGCTTACGGCGAGGACGCTACTCTTGCCAGTCAACGTAAACGTCAGCGACATGTTTGAACGAGCACTGAGTTAAACAGCGCAATGCCCATCCTTAAATTACTAATCAACCGATCGTAGAAACTGTAGACAAAGCTGCCCGCAGTTGTTCTGATTGTAACGCTGATGAGGCGTGCGATTGTACTCGATTACACTGTTTGCCAGATATCGCTCGAGTTCCTTCGGCGGTCGAAGATTACCGAAACTGTCAAAGTATACGACGCGATTCCCCCTTTTCGCATATGCCACCCAATGCGTACCGGGTCCCACGGAATTGTCTAGATTTACGATACCGCTCTCGTTTCGACGTACTCCTTTAACCGGTAATGTAGTACGCATAAAGACACCTCTAAAATATGGAATGCGCATACGGTTTGCAAGTTGTTGCAGTTGCACATCGGTAGTTACTCCCCTCGGAATTTTTAACGTTTCATCGACGTTTTTTTTTTCTACGCGCGACACCTCGTCCGCGCTTGTAGGGAGCGAGATAAATGAAATTCAAGCAAGCGCGGGTAAACGGCGGGAGTAACTATGACTCTCTTAAAGCTACGGCCTTCCTAAGTAACTATGACCCTCTGGAGTTACTATGATCATCTTTCAATAGAGTCATAGTAGGGACGATGATGCGAATACAGAGCCTCTCATCTCCAAGTCACACAGTTACCTCCAAGTGGTGCTCCCGGTAACGCCCTCGGACGGCTGAATACTGTTGTGGCGATAGGCTCTCCTAACTTATATGTAGCCAAAATACAACTTTGGCAAATAACTGGGAAACAGAATAACTCTGTAAAGTATGGAACTGAGCAGTCTTCTATAGAAGACTTATACCCAGATATGGAGAGTCTATATAGCACGAAAAGACCATCGTGAGGGTGAGGTGCGGCCCCAAGCGCCCTGTAATGCTTCCAGGCTGACTTCATGCGAGCGAAATGTTTGGATCAATCAGCTTGATGCTGAAGATGGGACAAGTAGATCTGACATGCGAAGAAAAGGAAGCAATTCTCCCAAATGGGTCTAAGTGTCCCACAGCTCGCCATGTCATAATCGGCCAACCAAATAGACCGTCGGGGTGAGGTGCAGCCTTGAGTGCCCGCTTGCTGTTGGCTTCGGACGGCACTCTATGGAGAAGGAAGCGGAGATTATGGAAATGACGGACAATAGTAATAGTGATGCCTCGGAGGCCGACGACCTCGTTCTCGCTTCTGGCGAATCGTCGACTGCCTGTGTGGCGAACAGGCAAAGAGGCGCTGGCGGCGCTCGTGTCCCAGGAGCGCCGCGGGACGAGCAATGGGAGACCCCATTCTAAAGAAACGTTCCTATAACATCCAAGGAAGTATAAGTGCAGTCTTAAACTGCCCCAGATGTTCCGACCTCGGATTGAATATTAGCTGCATTGGTGCAAGGCAGCTGAATGATTACGTTGACAAAGAACACCCAGAGGTACGCATAAACTGGGTATGTGATCAGTGTGATAGAGTTTTTCCAAGTTGTCACTCGTGGCGCTGCCATTACATTTGCCGATGACATAATCCTTTTGGCAAAAAACGAAAAGACAGCAAGCGAACAATTAGAATTGGTATATGCAGAACTGGAGAAAAGGGGTATGGCCCTGTCTGTTGGGAAGAGCCTGGCATTCCAATATGTTCCCGCAGGTAAAACCTGGTATGTCAAGAATCCTGAGGTGATGGTGAGGAATACCCCACTACCATATGGGGAGCCTGGAACAGCTTTCAGGTACCTAGGAGTTGCAGTAACTCCCTGGAGAGGTCTTATAGACGACATGGAGCTGGAAATGGTGCAGGATATTCTAGACAGGGTAAGGGCCCTCCCCGTTAAGCCTATGCAAAAGATCCAACTGCTTCAGCAGCACATCCTGCTTCGGTTTGCATACGGCTTCATAATGCACCCTCCGTCACGAGGTATGCTTAAAAACATCGATGCGATTGTGAGAAATGGCGTTAAAAAGATGTTGCATTTGCACGAAACTACTAATACAGCTTTCCTTTATACACCTATGAAAGAAGGTGGGCTGGGCTTGCAAGAAATGTACCCATCAGTTATGATGGCTGTACTTCGGAATGCATGTAAAGCTGCCCAATCGGAAGACGGCATGGTCCGCTAAGTGCTAGCAAGCGAACGATCTCAGAAGCTGCACAGGACATATGCCGCCGCGCTACGAGTGTCGTGGCCGGCTATCAATGAACAATTAGAGAACAAGAAGAGAGAGATTAAGAAAAGTTACAAAGAAGCGTGGGCCTATCACGCATCGCAGGGCCAGGGGGTGGCCGACTTTAGCTATG
>NW_017295750.1:9432-9851 GCF_001594075.2 Trachymyrmex cornetzi | reverse complement strand
CTCGGTGACAAACGTATCACCTTGCACAAAAATGATGATATAATTATAGATGGGAAAAGATATGATGAAACAGCGGGTCTGTACGAGTTAATTTTCATGAAATTTCCCAACGAAAGTATCTGTACGGATGACGACGTACACACCTACAGAAGCATTCTGCTGACGACAAACGCTCACAGACGCGGTCATAGCCCGAGTAATCAAGTAATGGGTAGTAAGGGATACAAGTATAAGAACATAATAGCGCCATTGGTGTTGGATAAAAAAGTTGGAACGGGAATTAACAAAAGAGCGAATTTACCACGTACAATGACACTAAACGATAACAAGATCGACTATATTCATTGGGACGATCCCAACGAAATTGTAGATTGTCTGCGATTGCTCGAGGCCTCGCGCCAGGCCGGTTATAATGGTCA
>NW_017295750.1:8323-8548 GCF_001594075.2 Trachymyrmex cornetzi | reverse complement strand
CACAATGGAAATTATAAATGGATCGGTATCCTGCCGCGTCTCGTATCAAATTACAACGCGCGCAAGCATCGAATTATCGGTATGCGTCCCGTCGACGTTACCCCCGCGATCGCCGACAGACTCTTAGTTACGGTTTACAATCGCGTAAAGATTTGTAACGATGCACCCCCAGAAGTGCATCATTCCCGGCAACACCAACTCGCCGGATGCCGCTACGGTGACCCC
>NW_017295750.1:5758-7700 GCF_001594075.2 Trachymyrmex cornetzi | reverse complement strand
CTCCTCGCGTTGCGACGCGTCGCGCGAACATCGCGACGCACGTGCTAGCGGTGTAAGCCCGCGGTCCGCGCACCCCGCGTCACCGAGCGATTTACGCGACCACGGTCGCACTGCGAATCGTGCCCGCTGCACACACACACATACGCGCTACACATACACACCGCACACTCGCACCGACACGCATTGTATACACACACATACACACCGCCGTCAGCAAACACACCAGCCGCAACAAATTGTATCAACACACACACACACACACTCTGTACTCCATAACAGAATAAATACTCACATCTTGTCACGAAATCCGTATCTATTACATTATTACCGCCTTGCGTCTCTCTCCTTCTTTTTTTTTGTTTTACGTGGGAGGAGAAAATCTTCTTGTACCTCTTCCCGAGGGGGACCCTTTCGGGACACCCATCGGAGAGGGGAAGACCCCCGACGGCCCGTACCGTCGGGAGTGCCGGATTCGGATATATAGATAGGACTCAAACACCCCGTGCCCCGTCAAAATCTGTGTGACACGGTATGTGAGGGCACCATGCACCCTCCCAACCCACGTCTCCAGGTCCTCCCCGATGGCGGCTCGCACGATTGCGCCCGGTCCGCTCGGAGGCAATTCGCTAAGTCGCCTCTGCCACCGCTCGATCGAGCGACGTCGCTCGACCTCCAGCAGCATCCCCCCCACTTGCGGGGTAACCACGCCATCCCGGGCGAGGATATCCCGTCTGCGAAGATAAGACCGTCTAATACGGTCCGCCACTAGATCAAACGGGACCATATCCGAAAGGATGGCCGCCGCATCATGCGAGATAGTTCGGTAGCCCCTGATCACTCTCAGGGCAAGCTGCCGCTGCAACTTACGCACGCTACCCACCATCACACGATCTCTCGCCACTGTTTGCGCCCAAATTGGGGCCCCGTATAACACCACCGACATTACGACTGTGGCGTACATTTTCCTACGCCGCTCGCCAGGACCACCAATATTGGCGGGAATTCTCGCCAGAGCCCTCGACATGTTCCAGGCCTTGGGCATAAGTAAGCGAAAGTGGTCCCGAAAGGTCCACCGCGAGTCCAGGATCAGTCCCAGGTACTTCACAGTGGATCCAATCGGAACCACCTCCCCCCGACCCTAATAGCCGCACCCTCCGGTATCCCTTCGGCGGTAAAAGCGACCGCCTCAGTCTTTGGAACCGAGACTTTCAGTCCCAACCGCTCTATCAACCTCACTACATAAATGGCCCCCAGTTCGGCTCTAGCGCGCGCCTCGTCGAAGGTCGCAGCCTCAGCGATCAGAAGCGTGTCGTCCGCGTAACACAATATTGTGCATCCTATCGGAAGGCCCGCTCTCAGGATAGAATCGTATCCTATATTCCACAGGGTCGGTCCTAGGACCGAACCCTGTGGAACCCCGCACGTCATTGGTTCATGCACCAATCTATCCCTCCGGTCCACGTAGGACAGGCCCCGGTCCGAGAGGTAGTCATGAAGGATACTCCGAAGATACCCCGGAACATCCTTCTCCTCTAGAGCTCTCCTAATTATAGGCCACGGGAGGGAGTTGAACGCATTCGCAATGTCCAGGGACACAGCGATAGCGATACCCCCATCCCGTAAGCCCTGCCCAACCCGTTCCCTAAGGCACCAAATCGCGTCTATCGTTGAACGGTGGCGTCGGAAGCCATACTGCCCGTTCGCTATCCCTTCTGTTTCGTCCAAGAAGGTTTGTAGTCTTCGTACGATCACCCTTTCGAATAATTTCCCCGCCTCACTCAGACACAAAGGCCTATACGAGGACGGGGAAAGATCCGGCTCGCCCGGTTTTTTGACCAGTATCAGTTTCGCGAGTTTCCACTGTCGTGGAAAGTGCCCGCTCCTGAGACATTCCGTGAAACATCTTGCCCACAACGGAGCAAGACTTTCCATCGTATTTTTA
>NW_017295750.1:2591-3832 GCF_001594075.2 Trachymyrmex cornetzi | reverse complement strand
CTGAGTATTAGCGGGGAGTGCCCCTCTCCTCGCACGCGCTCGTGTCAGCCTTCTCCTGCACACGTTGCAGCTGCGACGGAGCTCTGCAATCTCTTCATTCCACCAGTAAGTTGATGGTCTTCTCACAAGTCCCCTTCTTAACATCGATGCATCCGAGATATCACGGAGTGCCCGGTCCATCTTCTCGGCCCCAGAAGTGGCATCCCCGAAGTTGACGCTCCATGCCGCAAAAATTGACGCAGCTTCCATCACATCCGAGTCTGCTCCGCCTGCCGCCCATCTAAGGAAGGCTCTGAGTGCCGTTTTCCCCATAGTGGGCCCGATTAGAGAAGTCCCGATTTCCATAACTATATATTTATGGTCGGAGAGGGACTCCAAGTCAGCCTCTACTCTCCAGGAGATTCTCCTCGCTGCAGAGGGTGTCGCTAGCGTGAGATCCACGCATGAGACACCTCGCGGATGCACACACGTAGGTACTGTCCCCTCGTTTAATACCTGGAGGTCCATTACTCCTATCCAGTCCGTTAGGATAGCTCCTCTTCTGTTGGGCCTCCCAGGATCTCATGCAGGGGCGCGGGCATTAAAATCTCCCACAATTACCACCGGGTAGCCCCTTACTCCCAACAGTTTATTCTCCAGTTCGTACAAGTCTCTGGAGAATTCTACCTCACTGAGACTGGGGGAGAAATAACACGAGACAACGATTATATCTCCCCAGTCCACCGCTGCGAATCTCATGCCCCTCCATCGAGGAGTGCACGGCACCCTTTCTCGGCTCCACTGCCACGTTATGGCGGCCGAGGGAGGATTGTCATTAGAGGCCACCCAACGGCCATTGTCCGGGATGCAGTTGGGTTCCGCGATCGCCACAATCCCCAGCCTCAACTCCTCACTTACCCTAGCGACCATATCCTGCGATGGTCGCGATCTATTCACATTAATTTGGGCTAAACTAACCATCAACCACTTCCATATTAACCGGCTCATCTACTGGCGTCGGAGCTCCCCGATCAGCCCCGACAGATGTTCCCTCCGTATTTGTTCTTGTGTCACCACCATTGGGTGCTTGTCCACGGCCATTGAAAGGTATGCACTCTGGTGCTCCCGCTCTATGGCCAGACACCAGTCCTCGCGACGCGCACACCGGGCACTTCGGGGATAACCGGCACCTCGCAGCCCTGTGTCCCTCACTACCGCACTGGAAGCACCATGTGGAACGATCCGTCAGGCTCTGACAATTG
>NW_017295750.1:0-657 GCF_001594075.2 Trachymyrmex cornetzi | reverse complement strand
CCCCTCGAGAGCACGGGAGAGACGAGACAGGGGAGCCTCGTATCCGGCCCTCCTCCTCCGAGGAGGGGACTCGACTCTTATCGCGTACTCTTCTCCCATCAACATTCCTCAGGTCCTCTACAGTTCGCCGAAGAGATTCCACTTCGTCTTTAAGGGAAGTTCTCTCTCGTCTGAGAGCATCCATCTCTCGACGGAGTTTAACAACCTCCCTTTCCAGGGCAAGGTTGTTTTCCCTTATCTCATCTGTCGGCCCCATACTTTTGTTGATATCCTCAACCAGCCGCTGCATAGCGATTTTCGCCACATTCACCCCCACTTTTATTTGTCTCCGAAGGTCCCCTTTCATCGTTTGAGTTCGCATCTCAGCTTCTCCAGCGATATCCAGCACCCTCAGCGTTTCTGCCACCACAGATTTTGGTGACATCTGTGGAAACAGATATGTCACCTCCTCAATTGCATCCTTCTGCCGTGATGAAAGCCTATCATCCAAGTTGCATTCAACCAGGCCTTTCCTCTTCTTGAGGCCATGGCCTCCCCTCTTCGCGATCTTGAAGAAATCTTCCCTATCCCATTCGTCGTCATCATACTTCAGCCTCTTGGATGAGATCCTGGATATCGCATGCGCACCCGGACAGTTGGAGCCCTTAGGCTTACGCC
>NW_017295749.1:114964-120951 GCF_001594075.2 Trachymyrmex cornetzi | reverse complement strand
AGATTACGATAGCTCAGGCACCGCGGGTTCGCTATACCCGTAGTGGGATCTCCCCCGATGCGTTCGGGAGTACCGGACCGCACCGGAAATGACCCCACCCCTTGCGGGGAAATATTTTACACTTGAGTAAATGATCACCAAGCTCATCAATTATTAATCTTGTCCCATTACAAAGACCCTCATTAATGCTTAAATTTCTAATTAATATAATTACACAATTTGGTCTTAAACGTAATTCATGTGGTGGGAGACATAATGGTGTAAGATTATTTAAATATTCAGGTAATATGATTTCATTGAAATTATTATTTTCATTAGAATTTACGATGTTATCAATACTTGTATAAATACGTTCACCAGAAATGTCTAATAATTCAACAACTCTTTTATTGATTTCTTCTACATCAACATTTCTTGCTGAAAGTATGACACATTTAGCGATTTTATTAAAATCCTTTTTTACAATTAAATCTCCAAATATATCTTCAATGATATCTGTATCTGGTGATGCTAAACAACATTGAGGAATCTCTATATTATTTTTAGAATCATTTAATTTTCCATCGCCTAAATCTATTAAAAATTTAGAAAAATCTGTTTCTTCTGATAAAACACGCATATTTTTTATTAATGAAAATTTTGTAAAACATTTCCATATTAAACTAAATTTTATCGATAGATTAACAATTTCACTTCTAGTACTATGTACTTTAATTGGTAAAAGTTGTCTAAAATCACCACCCAAAACAATAATTTTTCCACCAAATGGTAAATTTTTACCGGTAAAGTCACGCAATGTGCGATCTACAATCTCTAAAGCATAACGTGGTGCCATTGGTGCTTCGTCCCAAATAAAAATATCTATATCTTTTAAATATTGAGCTTCCTTGGATTGAATTTTAATACCAGAAGTTGAATCAACAAATAACGGTACTGGTAATCCAAATGTTTTATGAACTGTCTTTCCTTGAGGTAATAATGTTGAAGCAATGCCTGTGAAAGCCATTGTACATACATGTTTTTTACGTAATTTAGCAAGATAATAAATAGTTGTGTATATAAAAGTTTTTCCAGATCCTCCAGGTCCATCAATATAAAAACAACGCTTCTCTGAATTGTTATTAATTAATGAGTCTGAAATATAATATCAACTATTTCTTTTTGGTTTAATTGATCGTATTGTTTCATTCCCAGAGTAGCTCCTTGTTCTGTTAAATATTCAATTTCATCATCATTATTTGCCACTTGTTCCATATTTTTAAATTCTGAAAAGCTTTTTCCTTCTTTTAAAAGCATTTTGTTAATATGATTATATGAAGTTCTTAAACCATGTAATAGACCGATTTGCCAAATATAATCTCTTCTGATAAATCTTTAAATTTTTCCCATAAAATTTCAGGATATAATGGATTACAATGCAGTAAAATTCGAACAAATAATCTGCGTAATTGTTGAGGCATCATCCATCTTACAGCTTCATTCATAGCTCTAATCCATTCAATATCATCTTCAATTAATCCTAATGCTAAACATGCTGTTGTAAAAGTTTGACATAATTCGCCATTTACCATTTTTAAATCTTGGAAATTCATCGCTCCTTTAACCGTCAGTAGTAATAATCGTAAATGAAAAAGTTCTATTTGCGTTGAACTTACTGAATATATCCGTTCTAAACAATTAAAATAATTTTTACGTTTAACCCAACGAGAAATATTTTTACCATTAATGTTTACTTTTTTAGATGTGTAATAACGTGGAATTTCAATATACAAATAATTTTTTGCTTCATCATCTCGTAAATTTAAAGCAAAATAGTCTAATAACATAGTAACTCGTTCAACAGCAGAAACCAATGCATCTTCGAAACAATCACTTCCAATAGTAATATTTTGTTCGTTAGGTAAATGAATTGGTAAACGTGTTACAACATGACTTTTATCATGTAATTTTTTTCCAAGTATGCGCCAACTTGCTTCAACTGGTCCAACATAACGAGTTTCGATATAATTATGGATCTCATCATGATCAATAATTTTATTTTCATTTTTTGGTTCTAATATTATCGATGCAACGTCATGGCCTTTATATATATATTTGTATAGATATTTTACTGATTTTATACTTGAAACAATTTCCACGTTAATATGACAATTGAAGATCATTGATAATTTTGGACAATATGGAACAACGTAGCGATTATCTACGATAAATTTACCAGGTCGTTCAAAAGTTCTACCAGTATTCCGACGACAATAAGATGGATATGCATCTTCATCCATTATTGTTTCATCCATAAAAGCTTTCGGAAAATGTTTAGAACATTTCCCATCAATCAAACACCAATCGCCACATGGTCCATGAATCATATGTTTCATGACTATTTCATGCAAACGTGAATTTTGCTGTGGATCTGGAATTTCAGCTGATATATATTTATCAACAATATCAGCTGTTGTTAGTTTATAATTTTGTTTTAATGTAACTAATATATGAACATGTGGTAATCCTCTTTTTTGGAATTCAATAACATAAACGTATGCTGCAACTTCGCCAAAAAATTTTTGTTTAACAATTAAATCTATTAAATATTCCTTTTTAATATTGAAAACTCGTGCACAAATATCTGGTCTATCAGATGGCTGTTGTAAAGATAAAAGATTTTCTATAATTTCTCGCCATTTTGGATTACATGTCATAGTAATAAAAAGATCTGGTTTGCCAAATTTACCAACTACTGCCATTGCATCCTGATAATTTTGTAACATATTTCTGGGAGATCCAATAAATGTTGAAGGGAGTACGATAATTTTTCCAACACGTCCATTAATATTAGTTGCCATATTTTGCATATAATCTATTAAACCTTGATATGTTTCTACACGTAATTCTTTTTGATGATTTTTACAAAATTCAATTTTATCTTTCTCAATTTTAACATAATTATCAACCAGCCATTGCTGAAACAAACGACGTCCTAATAAGAAAACATTAAAATCATTACGGATAGCCATACGATATTTAATATATTGAGCTCTTGTTATTCGTCTGTCACTATTTAATTTTTTTAAATCACGATGCCATCCTCGTGTTCCGTGTATATAAAATAAAGGGTATATCCAAGGTTCAACATTCGGATCCATAGAACTAACTTGTTTCAAAATTTTTGTGTTTCTATGACGTATTGTTACATAAGAATCAGGAATTTCTCCATCGGCTGTTGTTGTAAAAACAATAGCTACCTCATTCGTTCTTTGAACATTGTATCTTCGATGATCCATTCCTGGACGTATAGTAAATGATAATTGCAATTCCATGACCAATTTATTTTTTTTTTTTAATTCATTTTGTTTTTTTAATTCCTCACTCATCATTAGATATGATTTTGCAAATACATTATATTCGCGCATTATATGCTCAATATTTTGTAAAATATTTAAATCTAATTTTGAATTTTCTTTTAAACGATAATCGATTGCCTCATTTGAATCAACTATAAAAAGCTGTCCATTTGTTAGATTTTCATTTGGTGCAGCAATTAATGATGTATTAATTTGATAATAAATCTGTCCTTGTATCTTAAAACAAAATGGTCCTCTATGTTTAAATGAAATTAGATTGGCATTAAACGATGCAAATGCAAATGAATTATTATAACCTCGAATATGTTTATAAAATTTAACCTTGAAACCGGAGACTACGCACCGGCTTCATCCCGGATCGACGCTGTCATCTCTGAAAAGTTAAAAAAATGTAAGATAGTAAGCATGTGTAAATATAGTAGTAAATAAATAGATTAGAGCAAAATTAGTAATAGAAATAGAAATAGTAAGTGAGAAAAGAAAAAGCGAAAGAAAAAGAAAAAGACTTAAATAGAATTAAGATTAGTGTTAAGGTGTACATAATGTGTTAGAAGCCCTTAAGGCCACGAAACCGTAGACACGGTGTTATTTTGATAGATAACCGTATAACGGGTGACGGGAAAAAAGTGATTAAAGATGAGAGACAAGAAATAAAGCGAATAAAATTTATTATAGAATAAACCGACCGTTAGAGTCGCGTGGTGAATTAATAAAGTGGATTAGAAATAATAACGGGTCATAGAATATACCGGGTGTTAGAATAAAATTGTGATCAAATGGTTAAAACGGGAGTAGCGAGTAAAGCCACCGTGAACGTAATCAGTAACTCGATTAGAGTACGAGTAAGCATTTACGAATCATCGCGTATAACGGGTGATCAAATAAATTTGGTATGTAATAGTTATTGTAAGCGGATCGCAAAATGCGACCGTAATGTGTCAATGGGACATGAATTAAGAATATTGGCAAAATAGGGGATCACCACATATATCGGGTGACCATAAATTATCGTTGTTAGAAATAAGTATTGAGAATTGAGAAATATTGAACCGTTATGTTAAAGAGTAGTGTTAAACGGAATAGTTGAGTTGATTAGAGCGTACCGAATATAACGGGTAGTTAGTAAAAAACTGTAATTAAACACATTGTATTAGCGGATTGCGAAAAGCGACCGTCATATTAATAAGGAACCTAAATGGAAGTAGAATAAATATGTAACGATTGAATAATTATACCGGGTGATAATGTAAAACGGGTGTTGAAAGTAAAAGTTGACCGATTGGGAAAAGTCACCGTCATTGAACGAACGTTAGATAAAACAGTATATAGAGTTTTGAGTCGATTGATATACCGTGTGTCGGTAAATTATCGTCATATAAAAATAAAAGTGAACGGATTGGGAAAAGCCACCGTAGTTATCTTATTGGACCTTAGAGCGAAGGCTAGGTAGAGTTTTGAGTTGATCGATATACCGAGTGTCGGTAATAATTGGTAAAGATAAATAAAAGTTGAGGGATCGGAATAACCGACCGTCATTGTTCTGGTTAACACCGACAGAGTGTACCGTATAAATTTCAGATCGATCCGATAACCGGAAGTGGGTAAATTACCGTTATTGTACCGACAGAGTCGATTAGTTGGAGATCCGCTAAGGATAAGAAGTGTATATAGTGTATATAGATAAGAGGGAATGTAGTCGACAAGCGAAAACCTGTAAATAAAGAATTAATTATTAGTTGATAATACTTACCAATAACTCCAGCGGGAGAAGACCAGCGGCTGCATGTCCATTTGTACGTTGTACCTGAAAATAAAGAAAAGCGTTGATTAAAAAACTAATATAATGTAATAAAGTGCAGGAAATATATTGAGCGGCGTAGTGAGTATTCAACGGCTAACGCTGCGAGCGCGTTCAGTGCGCAAGTCGTGTAGAGAGGGTAGAGCACGAGAGAAGGGAGCATAGGTGATATAAGCGTGAGCACGGAGCGAATCGAGGCTGTCCGTCAGGGATACGCCGAGGGAATTAAATATCCGCGATATAATAGGCTTTTTGCTTTTTGTCTGTGAGTGAGAAAATAGCGTTCGAGGCCTATTGGCTGTTTGCCGCGGAATTAAATATATTAGGCTGTTCGTCGTGACGATTAAAACACGTAACGTAATAATTATAGACGGCGGTTTGCCGGGAAGTAAAGTAATTTAATGCCGGCTTGTGACGCCGAAGTTTAAAAGTTATGTGCTAGATTTAGTGAATTGATGGAAATAGTGAAAGAAGGCCTGCGTGCCAAGTTATGCGGCGTGATGGGCGAAATACAGTGCGTGTAGCGGGCGGAAATTACCCGCGCGTCGTTTGAAGAGAATCTGTACATGAACAAAAAACAAGCTACGACTAATAAAATTGTAATGAGTTTCCTGCAATTACCAATGTGAGATCATTAATAAACCTATCCTATGTCATCAATATAAGACTTCGATAGCGGAGTGCTGAGGGGCAGCAACGAGACGACCAAGAGGCCACCTTGCAGATCTTCAAGTTCCTTCTCCTTTGGAGGTTAAAAGGAGTGGCGACCGTAGACAATTAGACGTGATAGGGCCGAATGGTGAGATAACTAATTTGAGTTCGGTTACAAC
>NW_017295749.1:103706-114460 GCF_001594075.2 Trachymyrmex cornetzi | reverse complement strand
TCTAAACGTCCTTCCATACCCTCTATAACTCCATCCTTGTCTCTCCCATTTAAGCGCATTTCCAAGGGCTTGGACGTAACACAGCTCTTAATAAAAATTAAAATATTTTATTCTTTTCAATGAAAATATAATAAAACGTTATAATTGTGTATTGTGACGTAACGTTTGCACCGTTCGTCGTAAATGAAACGAGATAGTCGATATTCTTGTATGTCTCGTGATAAAATTAGAGAATCTCGATCAATTAAAATATCGGCCCAGACGAGAAAAT
This sequence comes from Trachymyrmex cornetzi, assembly GCF_001594075.2. NCBI lineage: Eukaryota > Metazoa > Arthropoda > Insecta > Hymenoptera > Formicidae > Trachymyrmex > Trachymyrmex cornetzi. The sequence goes on along the minus strand of NW_017295749.1, from coordinate 114,189 downwards.
CGTATTAATCATTTGTTTTTGTCGAGACCAAATCTCGGTATCGGTATTTTCTCGTCTCGTCTCGCTCGATGCATCACTAGTCCGGATCGCAACAGCGCTTTGACACCGAACGCTGATTGGTGAAAAACGGGTGATGGGAGTAAATTTTACCCCTACAACCGGCTTTTCACCAATTAGCGCTCTGTGTCAAAGCGCTGTTGCCCGTATGAGGATCCGGGCTAATGGCTGCGTTCAGCAGAAAAAGCAGCTTTGCAACTGTTGTACAATTGAATATGATTGGTTTATACATTTAGATCCAATGAGGAATTAAGGGCAAGACCAATCATATTGAAGAATTTTACAACAGTTGCAAAGCTGCTTTCTTTGCTGAACGCAGCCATTGTTTTGTTATGTCCAGACCCCAGGATTCTTTATTTCATGGAAAACGATGTTATAGCCGCAGCTATAACCATTTTATTAAAATAGGAATGAGGCAACTTAGCAACAGAAATGTAGAAATCAATTGGGAAACTTGGTCATTCCGCAATGGAACTAAATACTACTGACTTCCGAAAAGTCAGCATACTCATTGCCTACTTTAGTTCAATTGCGAAAATACAATCTTACGGAAGCAAATAACGCAAGCTGTTCTTCGCAAGTTGCAGAAAAACGGAAGCTATTGCCCGTCAGATTAAGAAATCAGGGTCAGCAATGACCACCTTAAAAATGAGAGCAACCGAAATCCGCTCGAACAGCTGATCGAAGTGCAAGTCCAGTCAGCAGTTCGAGCAAGTATATTAACCGTGACGTACTGGCAAAAGGAGAAAGTCTACTATCAGCTGTTATCCGAGACAACGCCCGTACGCCAACAGCTCACGCGTATAAAATATAAGTCCGACCGATTCATAAAGTCAACGCGAACGCGAACTTATCATTTAACCAAAATCGGGCCGACGCGAAATCGCAAAGTACATGTCAAGTGTAACACATAATATTTAATTGTGATATTGTAAGAATTTACTAAAGTTATTAAAGTGTTATTTAGTATTGGGTGGTTTATTTGCGTGTCCTGGTCCTCGGCGAATCCCCTACCTGTATCCTTCACCCAAGGGTACAACAACGAGAATTACGAGGGAGGCAAGAAAGGACGTAACTGACACTGTTATCTTGCGGCTTATCGCTCTGTGGATGCGTGCCACAAGTCGGATTGTCGAAAGCACTATAAGAACGAGTTGTCGATGCGACTAAACACAAATACTAAGCGTTATTATGCGGCTGAGACAATGAAACCGTTGGTCCTTTGTTTCAAGGAACTTAATCCTTTTGACTAGAAATCGTATTCGTACGATGCCGGTTACGTTTGACCATCTGTATTTAAAAGTTCTCTCTTTTTTTATTTAAAGATCGTGATATCGAGGTGGATATGGATCTAGGTTATAAAATGTTCTCACAGGGGAAAATGTTGAATTTGGCTGGAAACGGGGAGATGTGAGTCACTCGAAGCGTTCTACCGCTTCAAGTAATCACGGAAGTAGAAAGAGATGCGAATCACTTGAAGCGTTCTATAGTTTATAGAACGATATCGAGTAATCACAGGAAAAGAACAAGGTGCGAGCTACTCGAAGCGTTCTACCGCTTCTATCACGTAATTTATTTTGAAAATAAATGTCTAGCGTCGGCATGAAAAGGCACCTTTATAAGTTGATGACAGCTAATAATGCATTACATGAGGAAAGTTAAATTGTTAGAAAATAAAGAAAGTTAGTACGTATTTATTATAGTATGTACTTAATAGTACGTACATTATACGTGCATTATTAGACTATATACGTAGAGTCCTAGGACTCTAATTATAGCAGTAATGAATTAAAATGGCGGTCTGATCACGAGATTTAGACAGCCAATCAAACCATACCCTTCAATGTCGCATCTCTGATTTCTAGGACTGTATTTAAACCATTCATTCAAACCAAACGTCAACTGGTATATGCAGGCATCTAATCTAAACGCCTCTACAGTCATCTAGTGCCAGACGGTGCAGTCGTACATTTTTTCGGTTAATGACAACGTATCTCATGTAAATTTCAATGAAAAGTGGCAGTTCGGAAATTTGCGTCGCAATATCTCCTCTTGTAGAATACGTAGAGAAAAAAATAAAAACACGTACCATGGTATAATACAATCGGAGTGTAAGCTATCGAGTAAGGTATATATTAACTTCGAGACAGTCGTTATTGAGATCCGATAATCTCGATCTTACACATCTCTCCGGTTCGCGTAAAGTAACCACGGCAGTATCGCTGCGCTTTGGCTTAGCGCCGAGACACTACCAGTGTCTCCAAATATTACGAATAACATTAATATATATATTATTAATATTTATTAATGTTCGGGATTTTATGTACTTTAAATTTGTAATCGCCGCCTCCTTTCTCTTCCATGATTATATGGCTTGAGTGAGAGAAACTAGTTCCTAGATTCTAGTTTGTATGGCGCTGTTTGTAATGCGCTGAGTGTACGATGTACTTCTTGGTGAGCTCGAGTAGGGTTGGCACCAGTCTCTCGGTGGTGGCTTTATTATTATTATTCTTCATTACCGTTCTTTATACATATATAACGGTTGTGTTGCGTATAATCATCCATTGTAGTACATTTAGTGAGCAAATAAATAATTGTAAACCTTGCGAAGTGTTGTCATTGCTGTAAACCAAGTAGCGGATATTCATATTGTATGATATCCCGGAGCCGTAAACTTTGTCGGCGTTCAATTTCTAACAATTAATAAATATTAATATATTATATTATAAAAAAATATTAAAAAATTATTGAAATATGCATTTTTTGAAAATAAAACGTAAATAAATAATTAGACTAATACTCGTTTTTACCGTTTTTAAAGTGCCAATTTTCAAATTTTTAAAAAAATATCAAGATCTCAACACGAGCGTATTTCCAAAGAAAATATGTGAGAGTACTGGAAAGATATTACGAAAAACGTCGCGTTTAAAACACATTTTGATTCTTTTAACGTTAAAATCAATTTTGCTATTAATGGAAGGGTTATATGATTATTAAAATTTATTAAAATCTATTTATTAAAATCGTTACCTAGAATGTGTGTGCATGTCTTTTTATCCTTTATACAGAGTGTTCCTTTTTTGCCAATCACTTTTGGGTAAATAGAGCGGACTAAATTGAGTCGAAAAGTCGTCTACCATTTTGCAATTTTTGCAATAGTTAACAAGATATTAATTACTAAAAATTGCAAAATATTGGTTTTGAATAATTTTTTACTCAAATACTCTCAACTTTACAGAAAAACTGCAAGAGACAAAAAATATTTATTTTCTTCTCATAAAGTTTTGAGAATTTTTTCAAAACTTTTTATCAACTTTTTAATACTGCATTTTCTTATTTTTATCAACATGAGAAAATACGGTATTAAACAATTCTGAAAAAATTCTGAAAAAATTCTCAGAACTTTATGAGAAGAAAATAAATAATTTTTGTCTCTTGCAGTTTTTCTGTAAAGTCGATCGTATTTGAGTAAAAAATTATTCAAAACCAATATTTTGCAATTTTTATTAATTAATATCTTGTTAACTATTGCGAAAATTGAAAAATTGTAGAGGACGTTTCGACTCAGTTTAATCCGCTCTATCAATACAAAAGTGATTGGCAAAAAAAGGTCGGGATACCCTGTACAGAAATACGCCGAGCGGCCGAGAAAATACATTTTCGATTTTCGGTCGCTTATAACAAGCGACTACGATACTACAGAAAGCGAGACAGCGAGAGGGAGCGGCCGTCCTTTTCGCTCTAATACTCACTTGTAGAGCGAGAAGGACGGGCGCTGTCTCTCGCTGTCTCGCTCGCTCTCGTGGCTGAGACTGCCGATTCGATGCCGGTAGGTGTCTGCTTGGTGGGGGTACAAGTGGCGGGGCTGAATTCCGTGTTGCCGGGGAGCCAAAGGGTGCAGTGGTGGCACCCAGTTGGACACGGCTCAATTGGACACGAGCCACTCACAGCGCTTGAGACTACAAAGCTCCTAAGCACCGGTCGCTGTGATTGGTGGTGTCCAATCGAGCCGTGGTTAATCGGGATCACCTCGTAAAAAGCGTAGAATGAAAAATTTGAACAGCTCAGTCGACATGTGTCGCGGTCCCATGTGCAGCTACATGTAATCAGCTGCGGTCACAATATGGCTGCTTCTTAGAAGGGGATACCCAATCATAATACATATCAGACTACCAATCAGAAACTCGGACATCAATGTCGCTTCTCTCTATATATAAGACTCTAGCTGCCAGTAGGTGTCTGCTTGGTGGAGGTAAAAGTGGTGGGGCGGGTTTTCCGTGGTGCCAGGAGCCAAATGTGCATCACTGTTGCTAAGCAGTCCCCACTCCCCGTGCACCAAGCCATCGAAGGCGGATATTTAATGTTTCGATTGCGAAAATTGGTAAAGAAAATGACCGAGAATTTGTTCGTTACCAATACTATTTAATAGAATTTATATAATTTTATATTCATAGTAATAGAAGTTGGTTTCGAAATAGAAGTGAAAAAGGAAACGTAAGTATATACATTGTAATTGGTCAATTCTTTCTTCAACCGAGGTCTCAGACTGATTTTTAGCATCGTAGACATCAGGCTTAAGGTGCCTTTTTATGTCGGCGTTCAACGGTCATATTCGACGTTAAAATAAGTCACGTGATAGAAATTGACGAATATCAAACGTATGGAGTGATATCTCTGCATGAAACACTGTACATGCTCGAGCGCGAGTTTCACTCGCGTCTTCGAGAAATCGCCGAGGCTCGATGTGATTGGAGTTTATTACCGCGCCCGTCAGAATACGGCTTTCGAATGCCGTTTCGATCTCGCGCCATCGAAGTCCATGTCCTGCGCCAACATGCACGAATCGTCCACGCACCGAATCCTTTAAGCTTTCAAGCCGCGCGATACATGCGATCACTGATTGTCTATTACCAATCGATAATCGCGGGCGTTTGATACGGCTCTGCTCTTTCAGAGATTTTATAAATTCGTTGCAACATTGTACCCACGCGACGTACTCTTCTCTTGTATTAAACAGGGTAGCTTGCTCAATCAAATCACGCTTCATGTTGTCACTTGTGCTGTTAGATTGACTAATGACGCGATGTGTCTAAATCTTGTCATTTTTATATCATTATGCGCGCTATTTTTATTAATGATATCAGAGTGCTCCTGAAAAAATCTTAAATTACTAACAAAGCAGCTATATTTTGATGAAATTGCATTTTTGCAGGTGTTGTATCAAATTACATTGATGATGTCATCGTGAAACATCAGGCACGTCAGATGTCCTTGAAAAATTTCTTATATTACGCTGACAAAGCAGCTATAATTTTTAATGAAATTGCAAACGTTGCATTTTTGCACATGTTAAATCGCTGATGTAATCGCGGAACATGTCTTTTGTATAAATTCTTAAACTGCATATTTGCAAATGTTGCATTTTTAATGTTGGGGGAGACTTTATAAAAGAATTTGGGACGACGTAAATGTACCAGTCGCTCAGATAGATTTGTTCAGTGATCTCCGGCGCGATGGATTCGTACGTACAGACGTAAGTATTTCACTTATATGTGATTTTATTTCGTTTACATTGCTCATTCGTTTGTTCTTCTTCATTACAGAGCGTCTTCTCATATTTTGAGAAGAATATTTGCATTGACTTGTACAGCGTACAAGTTTCTGGAGATTGGGATCGCCGCGGGACCAATGCCGTACGTAGAAATTGCCATTGGTGATACCCGAGGCAACCGTATTATCATGTCGCACGCTACATGGGTGGTATTTATCGAAAATCAGGTGGATATCCAGCGATTGGTACAGTCGACTACATCATCGTTGATAATTCAGGAGCTTGTGATTGAGATTGTTAAAATACGTGATGTGAATAATGTAAAATTATCTTTGTGTGACAAGTGTTTATACATGAAACCATCGACTGTACTCTTCATGCTCGAATTCAAGCAATGTGTTGAGCACGTATATTTTGATTTATTTATGTCAATATACAAATATTATAAGCGACAAATTTTAATATTTTGTAAGTTACTTGCGTACAAATTGTATTATGAACAAATGCGATGCTGTAAATATTTTGCGTAAAATTTATGATAAGAACTCGCATATTAAATGTGAATTGATAATGTGCGCTATAGATAATATTGTATAATATTATTAGAAAACAATTATTTAATTCTGATAAATTTGTGGATGTCTACTAAGGAGGTCTGACTCGAAGCTTTGTGGTCGGTCTCAGCGTTTCGTCCTACACTACTAGACTCATCAGTAAGGCGATGTAGTGTGGGACCTGCCTTAGACGCCTGGAATGAATCCAGAACGATGTTTCTATTTAAAGGAAATTCGCGTAGGTACAGTGCTCACGCGAATCGAGTGAGTCCCGTGAACCTTTAGTGGCGAGTCGCCACAAACTAAATGTTAAGAACAAGAATAATGTTAACAACGAAATAGAGGATAGTAATTTAATAATAAAAAAATATTTTACAATACCTTATATACAGAACATTTCGAAAAAATTCAAGAGCATTGCAGACAAAAATAATTATAAGTTAACATATAAACCGATTAACACCTTAACTTCAGTTATTAAATTAGGTAAAGACAAACTGGAAAAAATGGAAAGTTCTCAGGTGGTGTACAAGATTAATTGCACAAGTTGTGATTCAACATATGTAGGTCAAACAAAAAGAAAATTAGGTACTAGGATAAAAGAACATAAAGCTGATATTAAGAAATCAAAGGATACTCGTTCGGTTGTGTCAGATCACCAAGTGAAATTAGGACATAATTTAGATTGGGAAAATATTCAAATACTTGACACAGAGCCATTTTTTCATAAAAGACTCACGTCAGAGATGATTTGTATAAAACGACAGATTAATGGCATGAATAAGCAGACAGACACAGAGAAATTTCCAGAACCATATTTTCCTTTGTTAAACATCTCTTAAATATAACGGTCTTCCCTCTCCACTTGTTTACGATGTATATAAGTCGGAGATATACGTTGAGATGTTAGTTTATCACCACAATTTGAAAGATATTGAAAGATACGTATGGACGTTACATACTGGATTATAAGATAGTGGAACATAGGTTCGTTTTAAGTTATAACGGTCTAATGTATTCGTTAGTATTAATAATTGTGTTATTACTAGAATCAGGAAGTTTGTGTTCTATTCATTGAAATTATGCTGAGCTGTGATGTATTAAGTAAGAGATGACGAGTAACGTTAAATTAACATAATCGTACAGGTATGTAATAAGAAAATAATTAAAATAAATTTAGTTAGTTTTGAATATTAAATATATAAAATTTGATAGAATCTGGTAACTCTGTACGATGTAGCAAGAATTTGAGGTGACAAAGGTGATCAGCAAAATATGAAGCTTATGTGACGTAGCGGAAAAAAATTATGACTTCCGTTTTAGGAGAAAAGAGAGAAAAATAATTTTTGTAATAATAAATGATAAAATTATATGACTAGAAATTATTTTAAGTAAGATTGACGGCTTATCTAAATTATAATTATGTTGCGTATGATAGGAGCATTCTAATAAATTATAATTGTATTGTTAATACTGAAGATGGTCCGATTGGGACCGAAACGTTTATTTGAATTCATGTGTTGAATAAAAGAAATGTAATAATCGCCACTACTACCTGGTGTTCGTGGTATATGCCTTTCAGACAAAGAATTGTAAATGTTTTAAATTCTACATATTTTAAGTTTGATGAATTGTTTTTTAAACAAATTTTTAGTATGCCCATGGGTTCTCCATTGTCTCCTATTTTATCTGATATCGTAATATAGGACTTGGAGAGGGATTTAATTTCAAAATTTGAATTTAATATACCAATCTATTATAGATATGTTGACGACATTATCTTCCCTGATAGCACAGGAAGTTTCAGTTGTATTGCAGGAACCTTTCAATGTTTCAATTGTGTATCATCACATTTGTAATATTTCTGAGACCATCTTCTTTGAAATATTACAATTGCAATGTTTCTGTAATTACTTTAATTAAAACCTTACGTTTGAAATGTTCCTGTAATATATATAGTTCTTTCAAATACAAAGTTTCTGAGAGATTTCTGCGTGCTGCGCGCGAAATAATATATATATATATATACATATACAGATTGTCCCATTTTAAATGTTCCAGCCAAATACATCGGAAACGAAACCCAGTAGACAAAAATGTTTCAGGCAAAAGTTGTTTGACTCGAAGGGGGACATAAGATGGTGCCATCGATTTGACCTTGGATAGACCTCTGAAGGTTAAGGTGAAGGATCTTTAATTTTTTAAATGGAAATCCTTATTTCTCATTGCATATTCTTACAGCTCATCTCGAAAGCTTTCCAAAACACTATAATTAAGTTACTTCTCGTTAAGTGCTAGTTAAGTTATATCAGTGAAAAAAAAACAAATATCTAAACTTTAGGGAATAAATATTAATATTTCTAAAAATAATGTTATTTATTTATTTCTTTATGAATTACAAGAAATAGAGTTCCTAATAAAGTAAATGGTTGTATGTGCTATGATTGTCACTGTGTAATTACTTTACACAATTTAAAATATTTTAATAATAAATTTTTGTACGTTAAATTCATAAATATAAAAGTTATTATTTGTAAATGTAATAATTATTTAGCAAAAAGTTTTGCTAAATAATTAAAAATTTCATTGAAGATACGGGCCTAATGTATCTGTCACGGACGCTCCTCAGGCTCAGCGTTATGCGCGCGATCGTCGACTCGGGCGTAGAATCTGGAGCGATAGTGGGGGGACAGTAGGCGTCTCCTCAGAAATCTGGCAGAAAAGGGTAACTGATTCCGAGCGCTGAACTTTATACTCACGCATATTAATTACAAAGAAGTTTCAGGTTGAGATAATAATCATTATCATAGCTGGAGGAACAGGGGGGGGGGGACACATATTACGTCTATGCGAAAATCCGTTTGATTCTACCCCTCTCTGCTATGATAATTAATTTCACCTCATATTTAAACCTTTCCGTGATTAATGTCTGAATATAAAATAAAATTTTTTTGGCACACAGTTCAGTTCCAAAACTGAATACCAAAAAAATGGGTGATTTTCGCGGTCACTCTTTTTAAGGAACTATATGATCATCAAATTTAACATAAAACATTTACGAAGAAACCTGTTAGAATACCTTTTATTAATGAAAATCTCAAAATCACCACAGAAAAGCAATCAAATAAAAATTCACTGCCTTAAAAACACACAAATTCTTTACATTTGCAATGAATTTGTGTTTTTAAAGGCCGGTTCACCAACGCCGATTAAGTTTAATCGTGACCCGCCAACGCTAGAAAGAAACAAACTTTTTAGCGTCAACTATAGAAAATTACATAGAGCGAATTAACTTTGACCGTAATTGGTAGTCTCAGGTGCGGTCCCATGGTGCGAAATTGGTGCAATACGGAATTGACGGAACGCTTGTGATTGGTCGTGGCTTCATTCCGCCGATTCTATAGTTTTCTATTGCGCAAAATTTACTGGCCGCAGCACAGAGGAAAAGAAAGATTCTGTCATGCGTCATGCAAAAGTCTGTGCTACGCATCGATTGGATGTATTTTCACCATCACTATTATTAAACCCGATTAAGGGTGCCGTACAAATATGTCACCGTTACTCAACGACAATCTCGATACTATTTGGATAACCTAAACATTTAATTACGCGAAAATACATCGACTAAAAGTATTTTTATCAATATTTGAGGTAACCGAAACCCAACATTATTTATTATATAGCTTTAGCCACAATCGCACTTACTCCTCCGCGATCGCGTGACCGTATCTCTGTAGAGTGTAGAATGTGTAAAATGTGCAGAACCGTCGCAGCGTTTGCGACGCTCGCTGACCATATGTAATGTGACCATCAGGGTTGGGCAGTTTATAGCTGCAAATAGTTTCTTACGTATAATACGTTTGCGCCACATTTGCCTCTTGCGCCAAAAATTCCAAAAGGACATTACCCCCACCACTCCGTAGCGGCGGCGACGACGTCGATGATGACGTTTCTTAATTTTTCTTAATAAAAGTTTCAGATTCGTATTTTGCGTCGCAAAAAATAAAAACACTTTCATTATATATTTCGAGCGGTTGCAATTGAGCACATTTAGAACTTGATCGGTTCAGCCCTTATTGAGATCCGATAATCAATCTCGATCTACCGCAGCCACGGTAGTGTCGCTGCGAGTAGCTTAACGATAGAGTCCCTAGAGTAGAGAGTCTGGACATACAGCGGAAGTACTCTCAAAATGGAGGAATATGTGTGGGCACTTTTGTGTGTGTGTGTGTGTTTGGTTGGCTGCTGCGTCATCACGTCGTGTAAGTAACATGGTTTTTTTTATTAATATCACATCAATTTGTAATGAGTAATAATAATA
>NW_017295749.1:99472-103547 GCF_001594075.2 Trachymyrmex cornetzi | reverse complement strand
GAAATATTTTTTCATGAAGTACTTTTCAAGTTATAATGCTTCAAAGTTACAGCATCGCCGGCACTAGCATTCCCCAAGATATGTAATACCACGCGTTATGTTTTTATTTGTGCGTCAACTGAAGGTCAAAATTCACGGACCACCGACCGATCTCGCCTTGATCCAGTCTCCAAAATTAAATATTTTGGGTAATGCTAATGCCGGCGATACTGTAACTTTGAAGCATTATAACTTGAAAAGTACTTCATGAAAAAATATTTCATTATAGCGTTTTGGAAAGCTCTCGACATCAGCTATTAGATTCTTGAATCAAAAATATGGGTTTCTATTTGAAAATTGAAAGTAGACCTTCAAATAACCTTGAAAATGAAGATCAAGGTCATTGTCAAGGTCATAGTTCAATCAGCCCCTTCATATCCAACAATTTTTGTTTTAAACATTTTTTTATTTAATCGCGATGTTTCGAGTTATTTGGCTGTCTAAGTTAAAATGGGTCACCCTGTATATTATATATACATATACAGGGTGTCCAATTTTAAATGATCCAGCCAAATATCTCGAAAACTAAACCCAGTAGACAAAAATGTTTCAGACAAAAGTTGTTTGACTCGAAGGGGGACATAAGATGGAGCCATCGATTTGACCTTGGATAGTTCTCTGAAGGTCACGTGAAGGTCACTTTTAATTTTTTAAATGGAACTCCTTATTTCTCATTGCATATTCATACAGCTCATCTTGAGAGCTTTTCAAAACACTATAATTAAGTTACTTTTCGTTAAGTATTAGTTAAGTTATAACAGTGAAAAAGAATAAATATTATGTAAACTTTAGGGAATAAATATTAATATTTCTAAAAATGATAGAAAATCAAAGCCTTACACGGTCTAGCTGGATCTTAATGCTTGTATGATTCTTATGTGAATTTATATACTACGTATGTAGTCCCACAGAAACGCGCGCCGAAAAATTTCCGGTCTTGAAACGCTAACTCTACTAAACTACCGCAGTAATATCACGAGTTAAATTGACTAGCAATTTTAACAAATTTTTTTGATGCTTATTCGCATCTTCGAAACGATCTTAATAATGATGAATAACATATTAAAATCTGTAAATAATTAATTCTTATTGCGAAAAATATTACCTAAGCCGGGAGTCGAACCCGAATCTCTTGCATACCGTGCGAGCGTCCTGAGCCTTTAGACTGCCTCGGTAGTAGAAACCATAATAATTATCGACTCATAGAAACCATAGAAACCATAGAAAAATCGCCTCATAGAAACCATAATAATTATCGACAAACAGCGGTATTGTACCGTAATCGATTTCCTCATAGACGACATCCAAATTATTGTACGATTTCCAGACTTGTATTGCGTCAACGACAACGTCAAAAACGACAAAGACGTCATATTAACGTACCAGAAAGAGATGATCCAACAGTACTTGCTGTATTGGGAATGATAGCTATTAATCCACGCGTGTCAACAAGGCAAATCGAAAGAGAATTAGGGATTCCGAAATCAACAAATCACAGAATCTTGACCACTCATAACTTCCACTTTGACAAAACAATTAACACTCAATGATTTTCAACAAAGACTAGAATTTTGTAGGTGGGCACAAATAATGTTAAATCGTGATCGAACATTTTTCAGATTTGTTTTATTTAATTACGAAGCAACTTTTCACAACACTGGACAATTAAATCGACATAATTCTCATTATTGGTCTGTTGAAAACCCACGTTGGTATACGAGATCTGGTTATTAAATAACGAGACTGCGCGCGCAGAAGGCGTCCTAGAGGGGTAGGGTGGGAAACGAATGCAGCGTTGGATAGCTGGAAGTGTCTACTATTCCAGTACGAAAACACGTTTTTGTCGCTGTAGTAGTATTTTTTCTATAGAGGTTAGAAACAAACGTGTTTTTTTCTCGTACCGATAACAATGTGTGACGAAAAACACGAGCAACGGATCAATGTGAAATTTCTCGTTAAATTAAAAAAAACTCCGACTGAGTGCTATAAGTTGTTGAAAGAGGCCTATGGTGAGAATTCTCTATCTCGTGCGCGTGTTTTCGAATGGTATAAACGGTTTTCTGAAGGCCGAGAGAGCACCGAAGATGACTAACGTCCAGTTCGACCTGTTTCTGTTTCAACTCCGCAAACAGTGACCAAAATCAATGAAATTGTGCGCGGAGATCGTCGTATGAGCATTCGGATGATTGCTGAGACTGTAAACGCCGATAAAGAAACTGTCAGAAAAATTTTACATGACGAATTAAACATGAAGAAAGTCTGTGCGAAGTTGGTCCCAAAAAATTTGACCCCTGACCAAAAGCTTGTCCGTCAACAGATCTGCTCAGATTTTCTTGAGAGGTTAGATGAAGAGCCTGAATTGATGGAAAACATCATCACTTGCGATGAAACCTGGATATTCCAATACGATGTTGAAACTAAGCGGCAATCCATGCACTGGAAAACTCCTGCATCGCCAAGAATGAAAAAAGCAAGGATGTCGAAATCGAAATTTAAAGACATGCTAATCGTTTTTTTCGACATCAACGGCATCGTGATGACTGAATGGGTTCCAGAGGGTCAAACTGTAAATCAAACTTACTATTTGAAAGTTTTGGCAACACTGCGAGAGCGAGTTCGTAAGAAACGGCCGGAGTTGTGGAAAAACAAGTCGTGGATCTTGCACCAGGACAACGCACCTGCCCATAACGCGCTGTCTGTGAAGCGCAATTTAGCCGCTAGAGGCACTCCAGTGCTCGAACACGCGCCGTACTCGCCTGATTTAGCACCCTGTGACTTTTTCCTGTTTCCGAAGATCAAGTCTGCCTTAAAAGGAACTCGGTTCGAGTCGACGGAAGAGGTGAAGCGAAAATCGGCGGAGCTCCTAAATGCTCTTACAAAAGAAGACTTCCAGCATTGCTTTGACCAATGGAAAAAACGAATGGAACGGTGTGTGGCGAGGGGAGGGGAGTACATTGAAGGGGAACATTCGATCGTAGAATAATTTTTAAAATAAAACTCTTTTTCATAAGCAGTCTCGTTATTTAATAGCCAGACCTCGTAGACAAATTAATCATCAACAAAAATCGCTGGAGCCACATTGTATGGTGTGGCATATTAAACGGAAACCTTATCGGCCCTTATTTCTTTGACGAAAATGTTAATGGTAATAACTATTTACACTTTCTACAACAAAGATTGCCGGCGTTGCTTGAAGATATCGATCTGGATACAAGATAACGTATGTTCTTCCAACAGGATGGTACGCCTGCGCACTGGAGTAGAAGAGTTAGAAACCATTTAGATCTCACATTCCCAGGTAGATGGATAGGACGCGGTGGACCAGTGTCATAGTATCTTAAATCTCCAGACTTGTCAAGTCTAGATTTCTTTTTATGGGGATACTTGAAAAACGTAATATATTCAAAAACACCTACAACAAGAGAGAATATGATGGAGCGTATAACTCTTGCCTGCCGTAGCATTCCAAGAAATATACTTTTATCGATAGTTGACAGTTTTGAACGTCGAGTTCAATTATGTGTGGATAATAATAGACAGATATTCGAACACTTATTAAGATCATAATCATTTCACATGAAAACTAGATTCTGATATGAATCGACCGGATCAGTCCCGATCTTGCTTTAATCGGCCGGATCAGCCCCGATCTTGCATTAGTCGGCCGGATCAGCCCCGATCTTTGCTTAATCGGCCGGATCAGTCTCGACTTTGCTTTAATCGGCCGTATTAGTCTCGATCTTGCTTTAATCGGCCGGATATATATGTATATAGACATATATACAGGGTGACCCATTTTAACATAGACAGCCAAATAACTCGAAACATCGCGATTAAATAAAAAAATGTTTGAAACAAAAATTGTTGGATATGAAAGGACTGATTGAACTATGACCTTGACAATGACCTTGTCCTTCATTTTCAAGGTCATTTGAAGGTCAAGGTCATTTTTTTTAATGGGAAGCCCCATTTTTCATTGAATATTCTTGTAGCTTATCTCGAGAGCTTTCCAAAACACTATAATAAAATATTTTTT